>NC_046167.1:20241439-20541439 GCF_011064425.1 Rattus rattus
GGGGGATGTTTACCCGAAACCAGAAAGGGAATAACACTCAAAATGTACATAAGAAATACTCAATTAATAATAAAAAAACAAATAAAAAATAAATAAATAAATAAAAAAGAAAAAACTGGATACACTAAATCTAATAGAAGAGAAAATGGAAAATAGCCTTGAACTTATTGGTATAGGAGACAATTTCCCTAACAGAACACTGATGGCTCAGGCACGAAGATCAACAATTAATAAATGGGACCTCATGAGACTGAAGAACCTCTGCAAGGCAAAGGACACTGTTAAGTTACTAGGACACAATGACAGTCTACAGATAGGGAAAGGATCTTCACTAACTCTGCATCTGACGGGGGGCTAATATCCAAAATTTGTAAAGAATTGAAGAAGTTAGACAACAACAAGCCAAGTAATCCATTTAGAAATGATTTTTCAAAGAGCAGAAGTTTTCACAGCTCTCTTGGGATTTCTTAATTAAGAGTATTCTGGTTTCTGTGGAGTCCTGTCATAGGAAGCTCAACAGAAACGTGATCCCAGCATGGAACACTCGGCCATCAGGGTTTTTTTTTTCCTAGTGTAGCACCCAATATCCAAAAGTCAACTGCTTTGAGACTGTCTCCACATGTGTCCCGCTCCTCCCTGCCAGTCTCCTTATCACACACAAGTTCTTCACTGAAGCTCCACACTGAGAACTTGAGTTAATAAGGAGAAAGGACTAGCAAACAACATCACAGTGGCTTGTTCAGAGTCAGTGACACAGAAGAACATCTCCTAGTCTTATATCAAAATCACTGTGGTCACATTTAAGCAAAGGTTAGAAGAACAGTTCATAAAACACAGTGTTCTCTTTGCTTTGGTGTCATAGAAAACATTTATTTTGTTATTGAGGACAGATTTATAGACCATGGAGTTAACGAAACTTACTCCCAGAGCCCTTAATTTCTATAGACTCTAAAGTCCCATGAAGGGACATACAATGTGGCTTAATATTTATTATAAATGTGTGGACTTTATTGTCATGTATTGTATGTTCATATTTTTAAAAAGGTCTTCCTCCTACAGATGTTGTATTTTGCACTCTAAAAAATAATAGAGAAACAAGGTAGGAAATAATCTCTGATTTTTAAGTATAGTCACAAAGAAGTATGTGTGTGTGTGTGTGTCTGTGTGTGTGTGTGTGCGCGCGCACGCGTGCGTGCACACGTGCACACGCAAGAGAAAATGAAGGAGGGAGAGGGAGAGGAATGGAGGGATGAGAAGGGAGAGAGATGTATGTGGTGTGGCAAGTCCACAGGGCCAGCATAAATCACCATAGGTTCCGACAACTGCTGAACTCTAAGACCTACCCCAGACTCTGTGATATTGGAAACATATTTCATGAACTACACCTGGTCAGCAGCATCATGGATGGGATTCTCACCCAGGTCCATTGGACAGATATGAAAGTTTCCCCTGAGAAACTTGTGCATAGAGGACTCCCCTACAAATAACACCATTTCTCCTAGAAAGAACATATTCTCGGGTGTTTTTGTCCCTTTCCTTCTCTTCTCTGCCTGGAGTTGACCCTGCATGGAGTGAACTCTCTTGACCTTCCCAACTTCTTCATTCTCCTGAACAAGCACCCAGGAAGTCTTTTGATTTGTTCTTCTTGTTTTAGCACCTTTGGAGAGGTGTCACTATCTAAATGAGAACACTGATACCTTTATAAAACGTAGCCTAAGAAGGAATGTGCCAAATTTTGTGTGTGTGTGTGTGTGTGTGTGAGAGAGAGAGAGAGAGAGAGAGAGAGAGAGAGATAGAAAGAGAGAGAGAGAGAGAGAGAGAGAGAGAGAGAGAGGTATACTCACCCATGCAAGTGGATGTGGAAACCAGGGGACTCCAGGTGTCATCCTCTGTTACTCTCTATCTTACTTTTGAAGATAGTCTCTCTCTCTGAACCTAGGGCTAGCTGTCTTACTAGACTGGCTAGTATCCAAGAGTCCTTGGGGTCCATGTCTCCCCAGCTTTCATATTCTGGGGTTACAGACACATGCCAACGTGATTGGCTTTTATGTCGATTCTGAGGCTCCAAACTCAGATCCTTGTGCTTACACAGTAGGCATATCATAATTTGAGATGTCTCTCTAGTTCTGTGATTTATATTTTTATTGATATTCTTATGTATCTTTCAATATATTATGTTCAATGTTGTCTATGTACTTTTTGCTATTATTAGCTATTCACAGGATTTTGGCTTCTTTCTTCTGCTTTAAAACATGCTAAGAATTCATGAAGCCTGAATTCTGTACTTTTAACTGTTACTGAAGAAATGTCACCATCTAGATATCAGCTCTTCCTAAAATTCTAGTTGTACCATGAAACGAATTCTAAGGACTTGTTCTTTATGGTGGGTGTACTTTTAAAAAAACGTTCATCTTCTCTTCTGTCATGACTAGATTCACTTCAGACTGTGGAAGGATGCATTGGAAACAAAGAAAGCCTGAGCTGGAGGCAGGTGAATCTCCAACAGTCTTCATCCATTCTTCATGCTTCTCTGAGCATGCAGCCTCCATGTTTCTTTCTATGACCCTTAATGGACAACTGGTTATTTTTATTTATGTCTATGTATGTTTCTTTCTGTTTATGTACACGTATATGCACGTATCTTTAGAAGCCAGAAGAGAGTGTTGGATACCATTGAATTATAGTTACAGGCAGTTGTGAGTCACTCAATATGGGTTTCTGGGAATCAAGTATTGGTCCTCTGCAAAAACAATAATTTCTCTTAACTGCTAAGCCATAGTTCCAGACTCAGCACTGTTTTAAAGATGATCTTTAATCTTCCCAATTGGTCTCAGGTAATTCTCTGTCTAGTACTCTAATGTGGCCTGGAGGTTTGGTGAGCGTATTATTTTGTAGTTCCACTAGATGAATGGGTTCACCTTTTCACAGAGATCCAATTTCAAATCCAGTAAGTAGAGAATGTGGGTCTCTGTGCAGCGTTATATGCTCGTGTCTGCTATCTGGCTTCACCCATTGACTAGCATGTTATGTATCAAACACAATTCCTCATGGATAGTGATCCCCGACCATCCTAGGCTCTTACTTACCTCCCTAACAACATTCTGCATCTCATCTGATATGCTCATCTTTTGAGCACAACTTTAGGTCTTTCTTTTAGAGGGGTTTTACATCCCAAGCTAATCAAGAAGACTTAAGAGCTTTGGATAAGAATCACAACATTTTCTAAGCTCAAAGTTGGCATGGTAGCTAGTGATTTATTTAAACAGTGATAACAAGATTCTGAAGATGCAGAGCTCAAGAATGCCGATGCTTATAATGACCCTGAAGAGATAATTTAGAAAGGTTTTTCCCTTTATAAAACAGTGGCTCTATTTGGTACTCACAACTGTAACTCACATGTCAGATGAGCAAAACTTTAAGGTGCACTTGAGTTCTTTTCCTAAGAAAGCTTGGACTAACAATTATCTTAAATGAATGAAGCTCAATCTGGAAAAAAAATTGGGGAGCACGTGCGGCAAAGTGCAATTATTTGACTTTTAATAATTTTAACAAATTGTTTAAGTTCCCATTTCTTGATTTTTATCCTTAAATTGCCTTTTAAATATAGTCATGTTTATCTCTTTTCTCCTCAAATTCTTTTAGAATAAGAAGGAAGTATGCTTCATGGTAGGTTAAAATGTGTAATAGAAAGCTTAAGCATCTGCTATGTTAGAATTGGGCTTGATACCACAGAACTCTCTTGTGTAGTGAATGAATACAGGAAAAATGTAAAATGTAACTCTGTAGCTTCTTGCTTGCATGTTTGCTGGCTTTATTCATTCATTCATTCACCCTCTTTTTAAAAAAAAAAAGACTATAAATATACCTACTTTGCTGGAGGTAAAACCATCATGATATCATATCAAACCAACATACTCCCCCTGTCTTGTCTCTCCCTGTCACTTGATAGCAACACGCAAGATTACCTTCCTTCACTTTTAAGGCGTCTATGTCACTTAGAGCTAGATTAATAAATGTATGTGCTGCCCTTTTCATAATGTGTCTTGGTCACCTTCCTTTCAGAGCTAACAAGAAACCCTGAGAAGATCAGAGAAACACCTTTGCTCCCCTACACTCTCTTCTCCTAATAGATAAGGAATTAACAATTCCAAAATCGGCATGGTAAGTTGAGGCTGGTATGGAATGGCGAGTACAGCCGCCTCAGCAGCTCGTGCCTGTGGCTCCCAGCGGTACTCATTCTCTTTACATGCCTATAGGCATCCGTTCTGTTTTCCTGGCCCCTGGAATACATGGCCCATTACCCTGTTTCAATGGCTCCCCAATCTCTTCCCAGCCACTAGAGATCAGAAATGGATTAAATGAAGCCATCTGGAGAAATGAAGACCTCCAAGTGAGTCTTCCCATAGATACGCCTGTCTCAGGGCAGGCAAGAGTGAACCTTCTAAATAGTTCACAGAGGCACCACCGTCATCCAGATCTGCCTCTGTGTGCTTCCTATATAGTATTCTTTCCAAGTCATCAATGAGAAGATATTGTTCATTGGATGCTCCTGGAGGGAGAGTAAGACCCTGGAAAATTATGCAGAAAAAGATTAGTATTAAATGGATCACTGATTCTGTATTGAAATGGCAGGCCAGATGCTAACTAGTCTAACACAACTGCTCTTAGGATGTACCTGAACCAGAATATGTACCTGATAGGTGAGGACAGAACACGGCATGGCTCAAGTGAAGACTACATCTGTATATGCATTTCTGTGCAAGTGGTCAAGGGTACAAATGGGACAAGGCTGAGCTTTGGAATGCCAAACCCCTAAAGCAATCCCTAAAATGTAAGAAGGAGCTGTATGATCAGGGGCTCAAGGCCAGAAGATCAGAGAGAGAAATGAGCAGAGAGAAATGGGTAAATTATTCTCTTGCTTGAGTTAAAAAAGATAGAGATGGGTGCTTTCTGGGACCTGTGGCTCTGTTCCTTCAAACATACTGTGGAAGCCAAAGTCTTCAGAGTACAGAGAACTGGACTTGCCGATGGGAAACACAGCCCTTGTCTTAGAGTGCATTAGTACGTGGGACAAAGTCAACCTACCCCATTTTCTTAAGAACTGCTCTTTGATTCTGTTTTTGTTTGTGCAGCAAGAACTCTGCTAATCTATTTACACCACAAGCTACATGGGCAGATTGGGTAAAATAAGCTGTTTAAACCCCAAAGTCCAAAAGCGACTGCTATGACTCAAACCCTCGGCAGGCTGGCTGTATATTCCACAGCCTTCCCACAGTTCCCTGCGTTCTGCTATTTCAGCCACATGCAATGGATTCGAGGAGCCTTTCTAACTCCCCCCCTTACTCCCTACTATTTAATTAGGTTATGCTAATCATGGTAACTCCATTAATTTGCCATTGGTAAAGAATGAGCATAATGTCCAATCGTATCCCATGAGAACAGTCTCTAATATGGCAGGTCTTAAACTCTTAAAAGGAGCAAAGCATGGGCTTCTCTCCTAACACCCTTGTGAGTTTTACTGTGAGGATGTGATGCTTTGGGCTGCTATAGATGTGAGGTGAGGATGCCTAGGGTTCTGTAAGGGAAGATCCTAAAATAGAAGCCCACATGCTGAGATTAGAAAGCTGGAGAGCCCCAGGGATATATTATAGAGTTGCCAGGCTGACTAGCCTTGAGCTGCAGTGCCAGCCTCTGCTCTCTCATTTCCTAGAGTGGTGTATTGCCTGCACTGACTGAGCAAGTTTTCATTTTATTTGGTTGTTATTACCTGTACGGCTTGAAAGGATGTTTTGCTTAGAAGAACAAGGTCTGTTCAGGGGGTCTTGAAACTTCAGGACAATCTCTGGCAATCATTGACCAAAAGATTTTCCTTTTTTAAATATTAAAAACAATATCCAAAGAGCATTTCAAGGCTGCAGATCCCTAAATAACCCCCAACACAGCCACTGCTTTCAGTATTTTCCCAAAAGTGAGAGCATTGAAGTTCTAGCCAGCCCAAGTCCAAGCTTCTGTTGATCCCTTGAGTGGTAATACTCCCCCAGAGTCTCCCTGCTGTCTTCACTGTATTCTCACTGGCTGCAGGAAACATGTGCCCTGCAGTTTCAACCTTTCATGGGGCCAGGCTACAATCTAGTTCTAATTTCTTTAGCTCTGTTTTTGAGAAAACTAGATAAATTGATAATTATTTAGGTTGCTAGTTTTGAGGCTGGCCTGGAATACAT
Organism: Rattus rattus; assembly: GCF_011064425.1. NCBI lineage: Eukaryota > Metazoa > Chordata > Mammalia > Rodentia > Muridae > Rattus > Rattus rattus. The sequence goes on from NC_046167.1 coordinate 20,247,661, forward strand.
AGAGAGTTTCAGGCCAGCAAAAGCTGATTAGTGTGAATAGTGAGATAATGTCTCAGGAAGGAGGAGGAGGAGGAGGAGGAGGAGGAGGAGGAAGAGGAAGAGGAGGAGGAGGAGGAAGAGGAAGAGGAGGAGGAGGAGGAAGGAGAAGAGAAGAAGAAGAAGAAGAAGAAGAAGAAGAAGGAGGAGGAGGAGGAGGAGGAGGAGGAGAAGAAGGAGAAGAAGAAGAAGAAAGGAGAAGAAGGAGAAGAAGGAGAAGAAGAAGAGATTAGCAGTTTATTGTAGATAACCAGGTAGGGGTCTAGTGATCTATTATTCATCATCTAAAGTAATGCCCCCCTACTTGTTTGAAGATGCTTAGTGAGAATCTTATTGTCATAGAGCAGATGAGGGGTGAAACTTTCAACTAGGCAGCAACTTATTTTTCTCAAGGTTTTGGCTAAAAAGTTTGAGTTTAGCAAGAGAGACCTTGATCCAAACCGTATTTGGAGATGATTTTTCTCTAGTTTTCTCATTTCATTTGTCTCTGTCCAGAGGACCATGAAGGCTCTTCACAGGCACATTCCCTTCTACTGGGTTTCTGCGGAAAACTTGGATATCTTAAAGCTATATTCTCCAGCTCTCCACTGTCTTTCATTCAGTTAGACACCTGAAATTGAGGTCAAGTCCACTAACAGTAGCAACCAGAGCATTGACCTGCATCTCCGTAGTTGCCTTATTGTGGGAACTAATTTGCATTTCTACTAATTTGTTTAAGGAATCCTAAGATTCAATCTGGTTCCATATGGTAAGAATACCATCTTAACAGACACCTGAATGCTTGTACCCAATTATACATAACATCACTTCCCTTAAATTCTATGAGATATTTGACTTTATTCATAGAAAGGTTTTGGGTATTCAATAAAATAGAGGGATTTTCACAAGAAAATCAGCCATACTGATTTTTATAAAATACCTCCAGATTGGTAACGCTGGCCTTAGTTTTTGCTTATCTTCCTAGCAAAGAATAGAATATGATCAACAAATTGGATAATTTTCTTTTTTAATACAAAGTAACCTGTCTGCTCCTGAATAAATTGCATTCCATTTTTCGTGGCATAATGGCTTCCCCTTTAGATGTAATGTGCCTTTTTATTTTTGAAAAATGTCTACCATGTGAACTAATGACTTGAATAGCATTTTTTTGCATTCATTCCAGATGTGGGTATGGTGCAGGCAAAAGAGCATCTTGTAATTAATAGAATATCAGTTGGTTCAATCGTGTCTAATAATAGGCTGTATAATAAATCATAAAGCACTTTGCAATTAGGGAAATTCATACAAAATAAGAAAGTACTGCTAACTTAGTAACCTCAACAAGTGTGGAGCAATGCATCACGGAACAATCGCAGCAGTGAAGGTATTCCAATTTACAATGGCTCTCCATTTTTCAATTGCAACCCACATCTTGTTTTCATAGAAACTGCTGTACTGGCTAAAGGGCACTAGTGAAATACTTATCTAATATCTCCAAAATGCTTCTTTCTCCTCCAGGAATTTTCCATATTGTCAAAATACTTGAGGAGCTTCCCCCCTCCATTTTCTCACAGGTAGTGATTAAAGGCTCCATTATTCCAGTAATGTCCACCAGCATTGCGACATTTATACAGCTTTCAGCATTCCATTACCAAGTGCTAATAAATGACCCACTGTAAAGCAACATTGAACCAGCCGGGAACAACACTGGCATAAAAGATTTCAGCCTGATCATGGGTATTCATTTTATGAAGAGATTCTTCCATTTACTTTTAAAATATATAGAATAGGTTTGGGGTATTTTGAGGTTTGTTTTGTTTTCTTTTGTTTTTGGCCCTGTACAGCAAATAAATATTGAGAGAATTTTGTTATTCTTTGGGAGTTTTGTTTCTATTGCTTCTTAAAAGATAAGGTCAGTGAAAACAGGTTTAACTTTGGATTGCTGCTTAATTAACAGGTTTTTTTTTTTCTCCTTCCGTGCCATGTTCTTAATTACACTGTAGAAATATAAAAAGGTGTCTATTTGATTAATATCATTATTTGATTGAATACATGGTAGATGGCTTCTTCACGTCGTTGAATCAGTAATCATTTGGGAAATGGGGGGATGGTAGACAGGTCAGTTTCTGTTGTTACAGTTCTATATGGCCTGCAGTGTTGTCATTCCCTTTTCTCATCTCTCTGTTCAACTAGCTGCCCTCAGTCAGCTAAGTTCTGTAGTCCTGAGTACCAGTTCCTACAGCCAACTGAGCTGAGTAGAATCTATTCGTGGGTCACGGTTTCCACAGCCCGGTGTTCACTTAGTCCCTTACAGTGACTCCGTTGGGGTGTGACCAAAAGCTGAGCTGCTCCATGACCCTCCCACAGTCACCTTTAACATGTTCCATCACAAACTGCAAAGGAGTGGCTGTCACATGTTTAACGCTGTCACAAATATCACATGTGCTTCACATAACCTTCTTGACATTAGCATGAGCTCGGGACCACAAATCAGAGGGAAGCCCAATAGTAAAACTCCATGTCTGCCTGCGTATTCCCACCCCTGCTGCTCAAACTTCTGCTCAACCTCCACAGGAAGCTTTGCCCAGATGAAAGAATTCTGCTATAAAAATCACATTTTCTTAACTAGCTTAAGTGTTTGTTCTCATTAAGTCACACCCTCCTCTTTGTGACAGGATTTCCATGTCTTGGAAGGAATCCTTTTTGGTTTTTTTATCCTTTCATTATTCTAAATTGCCAGCTTTTCATGTAAAACCCAACTGTAAAACATGAAGTGTCGGGTTTTTTTCCTTTGTTCAAGACATATATATTTTCAACTCTTGCACAAAATGCAGTAATTCACTGTAAACAAATCTATTCCTTGTACTGTTTGAAAGGGAGATGGCAGAAGAGGAATGTGATCCGTACTTGAAAAAGAAGGGGGTATTGAAGTGTTCTTGTCACAGAAAATAAAATAAAAAAAAATGCAAGGTAGAGAATGATTGTAATTTACATGGAGACCCTCCACAACATGAAGATCACAAAAAAGATCATGTTGAATATCAGAAATAAACACATTTTTACTTGTTAATAATATCCAAAGGGAAGCTGGGAAAATCAGATAAAATATAAAGTGGAGTTCCCCCTGGGGTCATGGAAGGGACCAAGAACATTAGGTGAAAACTAAGGAAACACCATCCAAGGAAAGAGAACAGATGAGAACAGATTAAGCTTGCTGCTTATCCATAAAGACCAGACTTCAGAGTCCGAGAACTCAAGTGATACATTCGAAGAACATATGCTCCATCTTGAATCCTAGTGCATGAGCAGCAGAGAGATTCCTCCAGAGTAAGCCGGATAGTGAGATCAGAAGAAATAGCCAGCCCCAGGCTCAGGAAGAAGTTCTTCTGCTCCAACACATAAGGCAGAGATCAATCTAGAAAGAGTCCTGATGATGATAATCCTGAGCCTCCTCCACAGGTGTGTACATACATGTGTACGCTTACCTCCCTCACACAGACAAACATGCATCTATTCATAACACACACATACAGCAATACAAAAAAAAACTAAAAGAAATGTTAATAAAGTACAAGCTTCCATTCTAACATGTTATCTGTTTTGGACCGTTGACCGTAAGAAATATGCCAAACTAATATAAGATATTTATAATAGGAAAACAGTGACGAATACATAAGAACTCTTAGGAATGCTTATCTTCCCAACTTTTCTATAAAATATAAATTACCATTTAAAAAAGAAGCAGAACACACAGATACACTAAAGGAAAGAATCCCATCAAAAACAAATGCATTTTATTAGACTCCATTCCTATACAATGTCCATAGGGGGGGAAATCTAAGCCATGTGAATCATGATTAATATTTACTAAGGGCTGTGGATTACACAAGGGTGGGAAGAAATGGTAGCTAGCGTGCCCAAGCCTTCTGTTTTAGATGATGAAACTATTCATATTTTATAAATTGACTGTGGTAATGGTTGCACATATTTGAGAACATACTGAAAACCATCAAATTGTGTAGTTTTGCTGGATGAATTATACAGAATGGGAATTGCATCTCAATAAAACTGCTAATAAAATGCTATAAACTAATTGAAGTCAGAGAATGCTATTGAAATGTATAGAGTCGGTAATGAGACCTTCTTGAATTAGTGTTCTCAAAGATTCAATAAAATAAATACTAAATATGAGTCTTTATTACATCTCAATAGTCAGAGAAATAGATATAATTGAAAAATATGCTCATTCAAATCTCCTTCCTGTTAAATAAAATCTATGCAGTTTTAAAGACCTGATAAAAAACACATTAATATATTTTTGAAGTTTTAATAGCCATATTAAATTATGCTTTATATCAAGAAAATCAAGGCATTTAGGAATCTATATTATTTATTATGTAAGATGAGGTTTCTGGCATCATCTAGATATTTTACTTTTTAAGGTGGGGAGCTAGGCAATTTCAGTCACCTTACAAAGACTGAAGTATTATCATAGTTGATCTGTAAATAGTATCTAGCAAGGAAATCAGAGCTGGTCCAGAGTGATAGCCTAGCATGCACGGAGTCCTGGGTTCAGCGACCAGCATGGCACGGGTTAGACATGGTAGTACATTGTCATAATCCCAGTACTTGAGAGAAGGAGGCAGAAATATCAGAAGCTCAAGGTTACCCTCAGCTTCATGGAGAGTCAGAGTTCAGCCTGGGCTACAGGAGGCCTCTTTGAAATAGAGAAGTGGGAATGGAGAGAGAGATAAAGAACTGGGAGGAGGAAAAGAAGGAACAGGGAAAGGCAAGAGCGAGGTAGGTAGCAAAGAAAGAAGAAAGAAATTACAGTGAAAAATAGGTAGAAGGTGGCAGGAACACACTGGGACAAGTGTCTCTAATTCATGCTTTCTTTTTAACTCCTTCTCTAAGTACACACAAGTGTGAGCGTCTCTCTCCAGTGTTTTCTTCTTCTTTCTTTCTGATTTTTGTCTGCTTTCCTGACCCTATACACTTTCTCTCATCTTTGGCTATATTCATGGCTTCTTTCCTCCCTACATGTCTGATATTTTTTTCCCATTAATCATTTCACTCAACGTATGCAAATGCAAACTTATGGGGTTTTATTCAGAACACCTTATACTTACTAATTACAGTTCTATTCCTAATCCTGGATTAGAAGTTTTGTAGTTCCATATGACATAGTGTGGCTCCTGGACTGGCTCCTTGTGACCCTATTACAAACAGGAGTATCAGAACCATCCAATGCACACTGATCAGTAACTCTGAAGTGGTACCCGGAGGGCTGTTTTTCTCTTAAAACAAACCCTGCACTGTATGTGTGTGTGTGTGTGTGTGTGTGTGTGTGTGTGTTTGTGTGTGTGTGTGTGTGTTGATGGATGTGTGTCTTGCATGCATGTAGCTATGTGTGATTTTATTTGAGTGTGTGTGTATTTGTGAGTGCGCATACATGCATGTGTACATGTGTGTGTTGTGCATACATGTGTGTCTGTGCATACATATGTGTGATTTTATGTGTGTGTGTTTGTGTGTGTGTATGGGTGCATGTGGTGTGTGTCTGTGCATGCATGTATATCTGTGTATCTTTATGTCTGTGTGTGTGTGTGTGTGTGTGTGTGTGTGTGTGTGTGTGTGCGGTGAATACAGACAGGCAGGCTTAAGTACTTGTGAACCCTTGTTGATGTCAGAAGACAAAATCAAGCCTCAGTCCTCACATTTCGTCTTGTTCCAGGGTCTCGCTGTTTCTACTACACCGAAAAGGTTAGCTACCCAGATATTTATGGGAGTCCCGAGGACTGAGATTCAGGTCTCAGGTTTGTTTGACAAGTGCTTTTACCTACGAAGCCATCCTTCTGCCCTTCGTTTTTGTGATTCTTTAGTGAACGAGTCAGGATTTCATATTGCATGGAATCAATCAGGGCCTGCATGTGAACTTCATTATGCAGACAACTTGTGTTTTGTCTTCGTAGGAACCAAAGCAAACTGAACAGTTTTGTGATTTTGAATATGTTGAATCTGCCATTCAGATTTGTTTTGGAAGTGAATTTGAAAGTGAATTTGAACTAACAAATCTACTCACAGAACCCATCAGAAAAGCATGCTATCTTCCCATGGTTCAATGTTAATGAATATGTGCTAAGAATTCGCTCCCTGCGGCGATGAATGCTGTGGAGAACAATGACCAAAGACATGGTTTCTATCTGACAGAAACTGGCAGCCTGGTGGCACAATGTGGGGACAGAGGTGGATGAAACCAAGGTTACCAAGAAGTTGTGAATCTGTACTCATTAAGGGGAGTACTACAAACCGTAATGTTTGGTTAATTAAGAACCAGCTTTATTTCTTGCTTCCCCAGTTTTACGAAACTGGAAGTTAAAAAATACTGCTGACGTGGTCTAAGGTTGGTTTATCTCCCATCTCTGGGGTCCATTAGACCGTCACCTACTATACATGGTTCCATTTAATAATAATGGAAGTCACACTTGGGTATTGGAAAGAGAATCTTCCCCTCCCGAAGTTGTATGGGGAAACCCCTTAGGAAATGACATTTTCTACAACCAAGTCCCCTTGCTCTGTCTGAATCCAACAAGTAAGTGTGCACAGTAATTAAGTAAGCACAACAGGCAAATTCAGACTTCAAGTGTCTAGCTTTTATGGTTACAGATGTTCTCTGCATAGTCTGCTCAGCAGTTCCTGGGGTCATAAATGTTTAATTTTTAATCTCTTTTTTATCGGTTTTGTGTAATGAAGACTGCTAGTATACCAAAAGAAGTTTTATTAGTGCATTTTATGTGCATGAAGTTTGCAATAATAAGAGCTTTAGTGAAATAAAATAAGGTGTGTTCCCTTAAGAAAATGAATTTTACTTTAGCTCAAAACATAGATGAATACCCCTGTGGTAGAACATGAGTTACCTTGCAGATGTATGGTTGGAAGTACACTGAGTGACATCATCTGTTTGTACTGAAAAGATCCTTTGAAATGATTGAGGGACTTGAAACAGTCATCATTTCAGCCCATATTTGTCTTCCACAGCACAAGCAGCTGTCCTGTTGCCCAGGGGACTTTGTGACACAGACAATATGGGCAAATGAAAAGTGAATTGTTGGTAAAACACCACAAGAAAGGACTGAGAAACACAGCCTTGACATCACATGTTTACATGGTGACTCTGTACTGGACACCTGGATTTTCATTGTCCTCACAACATCGCAACCACTGCAATATTGCCTAAGTATAAAATGTTCAAGTGAAGCCTTCTGATATGTATGCTCCTCTAACATACAGTGCATCATAAGATATGAAAAGCTTGAAAATAAACCTCACTTCTCCCATTTAGTACAGCATACCCTGAAGTTTTTTTCTGCCTCTCCATACACCATTGGGGTGTATTAATTATAACATAAAGATCTAACAAATTTGTCTCAAAACAGTCTTAACAATGGAGTTAAAGAGCTTGAACTATGTAGTCGAGATCAAAAGTTGGGCCTCCTCCAAAAAATGAATAAGATATGGGCCATGAAGTCATGAATCTGTGCCCCGGTTATAGTTTCCACCTAGTTTGGAACCCCTCTGCCCAGCATGGACCATGATGGGGTTTTGGGGTCTTTCTATAAGCTGTAGATTCAGCTTTGCTTTAATACACTGCAGAACCTCAGACACTGGTTTGAATGAGAAATGTCTACCCTAGGCTCAGGCATTTGAATAATTGGTCCTCATGACACTGTTTGGGGGAGGCTTAGGATGTTGGTGTTGCTAACAAACATGACACTGGAGCAGGCTTTAAGATTTCGTAGCATCCCACTTCCTCCCACCTCACCAATCTGACATTCCCCTACACTGGAGCATCAAGCCTTGACAGAACCAAGGACCTCTCTTCCCACTGATGCCTGACAAACCCATCCTCTGCTACATATGCGGATGGAGCCATAGGTTCATCCCTGTGTTCTCTTTGGATGGTTGTTTAGTCCCTGGGAGGTCTGGGGGGTCTGGTTGGTGGATATGGTATTCTTTTGTGTGTGGGTGAGTGAGGGAGCACCCTCATAGAAGCAAGGGGATAGAATAGAGGGTTTCCATAGGGGAAACTGGGAAATGGGATAACACTTAAAATATAAATAAAAAATGCAATTAACAAAAAGGAAATGGAGCTAGCACATCAGAACCTTAAAGATTAAAAAAAAAGATTCTGTAGCCTCCCATAACTTCCTGTTCCTTCTCTCTGCATCTTGCTTGAGATTGACGAAGAGAACTCTCAGCTTCCTGTTCTGCCATGCCTGCCAACCGGAGCTATGCCTCCACACTGCAATATGGACTCATACTTCTCTGGCACTGTAAGTACAAATGAACTCTATCTTCTATAAGATGCACTAGTCATGGCATTTCAACCCAGCAGCAGAAAATTCACCAGTACATTTACTTTGCATTAATAATATTCCCTTTTCTCTATGTTTCTGCAAAGTAAAGCATCACACTGTAAATTGTGGTTGATGTAGATCTGTGCTTAGGAGTTGCCCACTTACTTTCTCCACTCTCATACAGCCCAGATCCTAGTCAAAACTTTTGAGTCTTGCCACATCGATGAACTTAGTCAAGACAACCCCATACAGACAGACTTAACATGACACACTCCCCTGATTCTTTAGTTAACTTGGCAATTAGCACTAAACTTCACAGTATTAGAGAAAAAAATGAAACAAAACAAACAAAAAACAAAAACCCACCGAGGGTACTTAGATAAACTCTTGGGTTACCTATGCTTCCTTTGAACTCTGCCCTTCCTTCCTCTACCTCTAAGAACTAGATTTATCCCTACTTCTGGCTTTTGGGATTTATCATATTGCAACAAATCATCTTGGAAAAAATTGTAAAACCCTGACAAATCTGGAAGAGAAGATGTAGGTTTGTGAGATCTCCAGTTGATCCAGTAAAGCCAAATAGCAGTGTAGAACTCTTAAGTGGGTATGAGGAAGTAGAGAAACAAGTTTCTCTAGAAGAAAAAGGAGGAGGAGCAGGAGGAGGAGGAGGGGAGGAGGAGGAGGGGGACCAGGGGGAGCAGGAGGAGGAGGAGGAGAGGGAAAGAAGACACATAGAACTTGGAGAGAACAACTGTAAACTAAAAGATTTACTTCCCCAGCTGTATCATAAACAAAAGATACCCCAGGGTGGCTCATATTTGATTAACTCTTGAATCATAGTGTGTACAAGTAATGGGGGGAATGGATCCTCTTGTCTATACAGTCACAGAAAAAGACTGCTTAGGGCTTTGATCTTGTGAAGTGCTGACCCTCTTGACATAGATGGAACTGAAAGACAAAAAAATAAATAAATTAATAAAAAAACAAACAAAAACAAAAAAAAAACAGAGGCTGTCACATAATTAAGTCTGTGGGGAAAAAAAACTTTGATCCCTGTGAAATAAAGCTGTCTACTGAGAAATTTAGTGCATTATTCCCCATTATTCAAATGAAAGTTAAATGCTTATTTCTTGCAGTCTTTTTTATGATGCCAATTTAAATAGTTTTATTATTTCATGTTACTTGTTTTGGGTCCCTGTGGAACAATGCTATACCCTCTACTTTGACTTAATCGACCTCTTCAATGGTGGGGCCTGAAGAAGCACCACCAGATGGAGGAGCTCCTCCACCAGGGAAGCCACCAGGCATTCCTCCAGGCATGCCATCTGCACTCTGGTACGGCTTGGTAATGATAGGGCTGCAGACTTTCTCCAGCTCTTTCTGCTGATGCTCAAATTCCTCCTTCTCTGCAGTCTGGTTCCTTTCCAGCCAGCTGATGGTTTCATTGCACTTGTCAAGAATCTTCTGTTTGTCTTCATCATTGATCTTGCCTTGAAGCTTCTCATCTTCAACAGTAGCTTTCATGTTGAAGGTATAAGGCTCCAGTGAATTCTTGGAGGAAACCTTATCTCTCTGCTTCTCATCCTCAGCTTTGTACTTCTCAACCTCTTGGACCATGCACCCAATATCCTCCTTACTCAAGTTGCCCTTGTCATTGGTGATGGTGATCTTGTTCTTCTTTCCTGTGCTCTTATCTACAGCAGAAACATTGAGGATGCTGTTGGCATCGATGTCAAAAGTAACCTCAATCTGAGGAACCCCATGGGGTCCTGGAGGTATGCCTGTGAGCTCAAACTTCCCAAGCAGGTTGTTGTCCTTGGTCATGGTCCTTTCACCTCATACACCTGGATGAGTACACTTGGCTGGTTGTCAGAGTAGGTGGTGAAAATCTGTCTGCTTGGTGGGAATGGGGGTATTGCACTTGATTAGGATAGTCATGACTCCACCAGCAGTTTCAATCCCAAGGGAAAGTGGAGTGACATCCAAGAGCAGCAAATCCTGAACATTCTCAGACTTGTCTCCAGATAGAATGGCTGCCTGGACAGCTGTACCATAGGCAACAGCTTCATCGGGATTAATGCTCTTATTCAGTTCTTTTCCACTGAAGAAGTCTTGCAGAAGTTTCTCAATCTTGGGGATTCTGGCAGAACCACCCACCAGGACAATATTATGGATCTGTGACGTGTCTAGTTTGACATTTCGAAAGGCCTTCACTACAGGGTCCAGCATGCCATGAAACAGGACATCATTCAATTCCTCAAATTGAGCATGAGTGATGGTGTAGAAGTCAATTTCCTCATAGAGAGAATCAATCTCAATACTAGCCTGGGTGCTGGAGGAGAGGGTGCGCTTGGCCCACTCACAGGCAGTGCAGAGACGCCTGACAGCTCTCTTGTTCTCACTGATGTCCTTCTTGTGCTTTCACTTAAACTCAGCAATGAAATGGTTGACCACTCGGTTGTCAAAGTCTTCTCCACCCAAGATGTGTCTCCAGCAGTTGATTTGACTTCAAAAATTTCATCCTCAGTAGTGAGTGAGGATTGACACATCAAAAGTGCCACCTCCCAAGTCAAAGATGAGCACTTTCCTTTCAGCTCTGACCTTCTTATCTAAGCCATAAGCAATAGCAGCAGCAGCAGGCTCATTGATAATTCGATGTACACTGAGGCCAGCAATAGTTCCAGCATCATTTGTTGCCCCGCTGAGAGTCGTTGAAGTAAGCTGGCACTGTGACCACGGCATTGGTAACAGTCTTTCCAAGGTAAGCTTCTGCAATTTCCTTCATCTTTGTCAGAACCGTTGAGGACACTTCCTCTGGGTAGAAACTTTTTGTCTCGCCTTTGTATTCGACTTGGACCTTGGGCCAGCCTGCGTCATTCACCACCATGAAGGGCCAGTGCTTCATATCAGACCGACCAACAGTATCATCGAACCTACATCTGATCAGAAGTTTGGCATCAAAAACTATGTTGGTGGGGTTCATTGTAACCTGATTCTTCTCCACATCTCCAATTAATCATTCTATATTAGTGGTTATTGGCAATTATTTCTACCTTTCCATGCTGGAAGACACCCACACAGAGTAGGTGGTGCCAAGATCAATGCCAACTGCAGGTCCCTTAGACATGGTTGCTTGCATGCAGGCCGGGCTGTGCTGACGACGAGACCACACAAATACCCGAGAACTGGCTCCACATTCAATGAGCTATTGCTTGTAGTCTAATTGTCAATATTCCATAGATAAGCATCTGTGTCAGTTAGCTGTCCATCTATGACCAAATAATCTAAGAAAGGTAATTGAAATGAGAAAGATTTATTTGGGATCACAATTTCAAGGGATGGGACCCACGGTTTCTAAGAACCATTGTTTCTGAGATTGTGGTGAGAAACAACCTCATGGGAGGAGAGTATGGTGGAGCTCAGCCAATCACCTCTTCTTGAGATGGCTCAGAAGTCAGTGGGGATAAGACAATCTCTAGGGCAATGGGTATCCTTACAGGACAAGTCCCTAGTGACCTACTTTCTCAGGTACAACTACCTCCATGTGATGCCATGAAATCATGACTCCATGATGAGATTGATGCACTCAGAAGATAGAGCCCTCATGATCCCTTTCCAAAAGCTCCACTCTGAATACTGTTTATCTCTGAAAACTGCTGCATCATGGACCAAGGCATTATGGGTTTTGGGGGAACAGTTTAGATCTAAACCATCAAATTTTCCAAAAACTTTCATTTGTCTGAAACAGCATCTATAGCTAGAGAGAGTGGAATCCATAGAATTAGTCTCCCTCCCCATGTGTTTATTTTGAGCAATGACAATCATCTATTGTAATGAATCATTTGCCAATATAAGCTTTGTGTGCCAAGTCTGTTACTGTGAAAATGCCTGCAATTCTACATTGGAATGCAGAGAAGCCAATCCCACCTTACAATAAATTTACAGGAACTAGAGATGTCTCAGCACAACTGCTCTTTCAGAAGACTCAAGTTTGGTTCCCATTGCCCACCTACTACAGTGGTGTCCAATGTTTGGGGGTTTTTTTTGTTTGTTTATTTGTTTGTCTGTTTTGGTTGGTTTGTTGATTGGTTGGGGTTTTTTGGAACTCCAGCTCCAGGAGATCTGCTGCCCTCTTCTGGACTCCATGAGAATCTACACTTACATATGCAAGGACACACTCCCATGATAAACATTAAAATTTAAGAGAATCTTGAAAGATCTCACAAATCTTTAACAAATAAAAGTGTGTATTTCTCTGTGATAAGAAAACCCATTGCTCACTGTGTTTAAAATTTGTAATAAGTTTCACCATGAATCTTTTTGAAAGTAGTTTGAAATAGTAAAGGGTCTAATTTAATTAGTCACCACAAAAATTCATAATTTTCAAGCTATAAAGAAAAAGGAGGATGGGGGCTGCAGAGATGGCTCAGCGGTTAAGAGCATTGACTGCTCTTCCAGAGGTCCTAAGTTCAATTCCCACCAACCACATGGTAGCTCACAACCATCTGTAATGGGATCCAATGCCCTCTTCTGGTGTGTCTGAAGATAGCTACAGTGTACTCCTATAAATAAAATAATTCTTTTAAAAAAAGAAAAGGAAAGGAAAAGAAAAAGGAAGTTATGATCATGGGATAATCCTTTATATTAAACATTCCATGTTTCCCTATGAGTTAAGAAAAATTACAGTGTGCTTGTTTCTTCTGAGTAGAGCAATGGGAAAGAAAAGGAAATACCAAAACACTGGAAATTGTAACAGATGTGGGAATCAAGAGATCATGGGAGAGCACTGATTGAAGTGTGCACTTGGAAATGCTTTATGAAAAAACAATAGAACTAAAACCCTTCACCTTTCTAAGTTAGGATCCAATCAAAACTGTCTGGCTATGGCCCTGTGGATGGTCCCAGTCCAGCTAGTTCCATTTCAGCTCATCCAAGTTGCTACTGGAAGGTCAAAGTGTGTGCTCTGTTCAAAAAGTGTGTGCTTATGTTCTTCAAGTAGTTCTTGCCCTTGGCAGCCTTTGGTGTCCTTTGTAACTGGAGAGATAAAAGAGAAATTCTCAGTTTGGTACCCTCACCCTAAGTCTTGCACCTCTCATTTTCTCTTTCCTTTGTTCCACCTTTTTCACTTTCAAAAGCATTTCATAAATGATTACTCTATAAGCAATGTATATCATGGTGAGTATATTTTCAGCAATATGATACTATCTGGAGTCTTCCTATATGTAGTCTCCTGCAAATGCCTCAGATATATCTTAAATGATGTCCTTTATCCTTGAAATTATACAGGGCCTGTGTAAAATGCATACATAACTAGTGTTTCAGTATTCATATAACTTAGGTTTATCCTAACTTAGATACAATGTCTATGATGAATCAAATATTGCTAATAATTCTGCTGCCTTCTCCTCAGAACTGAGGTCTGACAAAATGACAAAATGAGCTGACTGATAAGTGTATTGACTCAGGGAACTAGGAAATGACCACAGCAAGTTTCAACCCATAGGTTAGAACATTAATAAATTATGGAGGTTCATGTCACTTAGAGAAGAAGGTGGTTGGCTTAGAACTCAAAAGATTTTATTTATTGTTAAAAATTTAAGAATCAATAGAAACAGCAGAATATCAACAGAAATGCTTTTTGGTAAAAATCAATAAATTTTTTCTCGTAAATGAGAGAGTAATTGACCCAAATAGGATTCTGTCTTTTATAGATTGGAAAGCGGTGGACCTGACGTTAACAACCAATAAATTATAAGGGACTACATGACAAAAGCTATAAATTCCTCACCCATGACTAGCATAAGATTCAGACAAAAATGAATGAGAGGATTTATTTCTGAGTCCTTTATTCTGTTCTGTTTTTGTGCACCATGGATTTTTTATAATATTGCTCTAAAATATGATTTGAGGACTAGTATTATTATACTTACAGCATTGCAAATTGTGTTAAGGATTCTCTTGACTATTTATGGTCTGTAATACATGTACATACGTTTCAGAATTACATTTTCTATCTTTGTGATGAATATTTTTGTTATTTTGATGGGAATTGTATTGAATTTGTAGAACACTTTTGATAATGTGACCATTTTCACAATATTAGTTCTGCTCTTTGATTAAGAGACATTTTTCCATCTCAATGTGCTCTTATCTTTGGTTTACAAATATTTTTGTGAGAATTTTTGTTTATAACATCACTGAAATTAGCCTATAGTTTTCTTTTGTGTATGTGTCCTCCTCTGGTTTTTCCAGCATAGAAAAATCTGGCTTTGTAGACCATGTTTCTTGTTTTTTTCTATCTTATAGAATATGTTGAAAGCATTAATATTGTGCTTCTTAAAGATTTAATAAAATTCAGCAATGACAAATTGACCTGGATTTATGTTTTATGGGCAGACATTTTAATCTCACTGTGGGTGACAGCCCTATTTAGTCTGCTTATAACTACTTCATTTAATTTTGGTAGGTTGCATATGACTAAGAATTTATCCTTTTCTTTTTTACATATTTATTCATTTTATTTTAGATATACTAGTGTTTTGCCTGCATCTGATTTTTCCTTGTTTTTTCTTTCTTTCTTTCTAAGAAATTGAAGTCCATTATTTGTGGGGCATGTGGACTGTGCCCCCAGAGGTACTGGCCTGGAACTAGTGAGGTGGAACATGTTCAAACCCTGGAAATCTGAAAACTTCATATTTAAAATCTCATTCAGAGACCAGCAGGAGGGGAACTAGCCCCCTCCCTGTTTCCATGCCTGCCTCAGATCATGAAACTTGGTGACACCCAAGTCAGTCGTGTAGTCCAGCACCTGAAATTCTTCCCCATGCAAATAGAGCATCACCATAGTCTTAGCCTCAGTCAGTAGAATGATTTACCACTCAAATCTCATCCTAATCCCCAAGATTCATATAGTCCCTGTGGAATAAAGAGCATAAGCTATTTCACCAAGTGTTGTCTGAGACTGGCTGTTTTTACTAAGCTGTAACACTTGGGGGAAGAAGCACTCATCTTTAGACCTTGGACCCATCTGCCTGGACAGCCTTGAATTGCCACCAACGCCAGAGCCCTATGAAATTAGAAATCCCAATGTATGATATGCACATATTTACAATGATCACATTAATTAACTGTTCCATTTTTCATACGTAGTGACCTTGTTTGTCTCTTATAATTTTGTTTTAACACCTATTTTATCATATATCAGTATGACTAGGGCAATTTATCAGTTTCAATACATGTGATAGATTGTTTTCTATCTTTTGACTCTCAATCTTTGCTAGTAAGGTGATTCTTGAAGGCAACAGATGGCTGAATCTATTTTGTGAATCCACATAACCAGTTCTTGGTCTATTTGTTTTCAGTTTACATTTAATGTTATTATATAAAGTTATTATTTCAAGCTGTTCATTAAATCCTGTAATTGCTGTTTGCTTTTCTGGTTGGTCGGATAGCTTGCTCTTTACCTTCCCCTCCCCAACTATAAGGTTTTCTGATTTACTGTATTAGACACGAAGGATTTCTTCATAACTACCCTTTCTACATCTAGTCTTCTCATAAGAATTATTCTTCCCTTGCTTTTATGATTGAGATTTTCTTGTTCCTCTTCTGTGCGTAGTAGCACTTTAAGAATCTTCTGTGGTCCTGGTTTGATACTTATGTGTTGACTTACATTTTAATTGCTTCTCTGTCAATTTTAAAAGATACTTTTGATAAATATAGCAATCTTGTTTGACAGTCATCTACTTTCCAGGGATTGAAATACACCTTTCCATGTTTCCCTGTGGTTTAAAGTTGTTAATAAGAGATTTGATGACATTCAGATTCATTCCTTTCATAAGTGAGTTGGCACTTTTCTCTTGTAACTTTTAATATTGTTTCTTTGCTTTGTTTGATTATAAAATTCCATGGGGAGATTCGGTTATGATCACATAATTTTGATGTTGTACATGTCTTCTGTACTTGAATGTCTATTTCTTTTTCCAAACTTAGAAAATTTTCTTCTACAATTTTATTGAATAGATGCTCAATATCTTCAGGGTTTATCTCAGCTGCTTCTTCTGTCTTAGACGCCCTACAATTTTATCTCTTGATTTTCTCCCAGACTTTGTTGTACTTATGTTTTCATTCTTATTCATGTTTAAGTGTATTTTTTTCCCTGGTGTTTTATCTCCTGCTTACTTCCCACTCTACTCTTAATATGGTTGAATTCCTTTTTAAGCTTTTTACTTATTATATCAAAAATTCGAATTTTCTTGTTGAATTTCCTTTTCATGTTGCTGGCATTTCATCTGTGTTGCTGATCCTCACACCTGTTTTATTAGCATTTTCTCTGTGTTGCTGTCTTCTCTGTGTCCTTGATTCAGTCACCTAACCATATTTATTTTTAACCTACTTATTTCCGTCTCTTTGAGTTCAGTAGTTGAGGAGTTATGATCTTTGAGAGGAAACCCGCACCCTGGCTTTTTCACTCTTTGGGTGTTCCTATTTTATTTTCTTCCTACTTTTGCAATCCTCACTACCTCCCAAAAAAAGAACAAACAAACGGCTTTCAGAACTGGCTTCTGCTCCCCTACCCGACCAGGGAGCAGCACAGCTCAATATGTGTTTGTCTTATTTTTAATGGCTGAGTCATTTGTTGTTTTCTTCCACATATTCCTATAAAACCCTTTTAGTTCTTTTTGTGAGTCTCTGAGTCCTCCCCCTCTTTTTCGATTACATCTGGCTATTAGGATACTTCTTTCTCTTAAAGAGACCTTCTCTCTCAGCGGCTCCCTCAGAGGGAGCTTCTACCCTATCATCTAATCGAGAAGTCCTGGTGGGATAGGAGTTGGACAGAATCCTTCCAAGAATAGCCCTGCTTCCATTCCTCTGTAAGAGAAATCAGATCCACAACAGCCATAATAAACCAACTGGTAGACCTTCCCGTAGAACTGGACTAATGGCCTAGGGCCATAACTCCGTGGTAGAGTATTGTTCCTATAGACATGATGGCCTTGGTTGCTAGTACTGCTCAAAAGTGGAGTAGAATTTACTATTATTTTTGTCTTAATTTCTTTATTATGTTTGGACTTTTAAGAAACGTATACTATCATATATGCCACAATTCATTTAAAAAAATATCTATTCTAAATTTTAGGGAGCACACACTACAAATTATCTTGTTTCTAGTCTCTAAGACCACTAAAGGGCTTATCCAAAAGCTTATCTGATCTCTGGGATCTCAAGCCTTGCGTTTTCATCACTGTGAAGTATGTTCAAGTGGATGAACATAGTTCCTGTTTCCCTTTTGGAATGGACCAATCACTTTGAAGTCTGAAGTCCATTATAAGAATATTCCATTCCTTAAGCTCTGCTATCAATCATGTCTTTGGAAAACCAATCTGGTTTAAAAAAATATTTCTTTTCTCCTGTACAATAAAGATGAATTTCCCAGAACACATCCCATATTAACTGCACTGAAAATCACTACAGTGCGCATGTGTAGCACTCACCTAATGAGGAATCCACAGCAGTAACTACTCCCCCCGCCCACACCAGAGACACCTCTGAACCATCCAATCAGCGTATCACTACTTTCAGGCTACACCTACCGTATACAAGAACTCTTGGTATCTGATATTGGAAATAAAGAGGGTGAGTGAACAGACATACTCATGTTTTCAAGAGGGTACTCTGTATACATACATAAGATGGGGGACTCGCAAAACTGTAGTTGGGCTGGAAGGGGTTACAACTGTGGCTTTGATGAGCACCCAAGTGACCTGAAGGACGGCATTTGTAAGAGTAGATTCTGCCGCATCCAGGGTAGTTCTCAAAGAGATGGGTATCCTCTTGACTAATCTTAGTTCTGAGGTCTCAGAAGTTGAGAGCTAAGAAAGGTGAGCAGATGGCATTAGGCTATGATATCAAAGACCTTCATGATATCAATGGAAAAGGAAATAATACACAAACCACATAACACCATTTAAACCAGAAAAACAAACACATTTTTTTCATTTAAAAAAGCTTTAGGTCACATAAAACAGGGCAACACGTACTCCTTCTTCTGGCACTGGGTCTGTGGGTGGCTCCTTCACTGTTGGGCTATTGCTCTCTGAGACAGTGTTACTATCATTGGTCCCTTCCACCTTCATGCTGTCAACCCCCTCCTGCTCACTCTCCTTGTCCTTGGGAGTAGACATGCCTTCTTTACCATCCTGCTGTCTCTCTGCTGTGTATTCAAGCTATGTCTCCTCTGTCTCCATTGGAATGTTCTTATCATCCTTCTCGACTTTGTTTGCCTCTTGCTCTTCTTTGGGGTTGAAGCTGCCTTGACTGCGCTCAGCTTGCTCTGCTGCCTCCTCCTGCCTTTTGCCAGCCTGTTCCTCTGCCCGTGCGATCTCAGCTGCAATCTTCTCCATGTCTCCTTCCACCTTCAGACCACACAACCTTTTAAGTTCATTGTTAAAAGAGTCTGTGCCTTCCAGGAATTTCCTCTTTTTTTTTTTCCTGGTGTCATTCCTCTATCTGAAGAAGCTCAACTTCTAGTTTCTGTTGATGAACCATTGAAGACTGGACCTGTTGCTTGAGGACATGCATTCTAGCTGTTGTGACAACTGACCAAACATCAGGTTCCACATTCTCACTGAGGATCTCTCTGATGAGTCGCTGGTTTCTCTGGAAACGGGCAGTGGCTATATGCTTCATTGAAAAGTCATCATCTTAATCATCTGGATCCTCCACAGGCTGAATGCTCATAAGGTTCTCCTTTCTCCCTGCGAGACTGTCTCTATCGACTTTCTTCTTCTAATGCAGCAAAAAAATCCACACGATTTTTTTGCATTAATATATGCAAGGTACACAGGGGAACTATGATAGGTCTTCATAGATTCATTGTACTCTATCTTTCTGCTTTGTATTCATTTAAATATTCTTGTTCCTTTTCATCAGTGAGATCTCGACACATGCCACCAATAATCTTGCCAAACTTCCACAATTTTAGGTCAGGGTTGGAAGCCTTTACTTGGTCCAAGACCTTTCTGCTGTACCTCATTTAGAGTGTCAGTGGCCTATGTGGTGGCTTTGGAGGCTTTGGACTTGTAATGCCCGAGGATGCCATGACGCGGGGGGCGGGGGGGGGGGCTGAGTTCTCTCCCAGCCTGTAGCTGTTGTAGGCAAGAAGATGACTGTTTGGAGTGTATCCCACAACCCCTGGTGTGCTGAGCATTTGTGTTGCAGGAGCTGGAGTGGGCGGTGGACATAAGATGGTCTTTTTGCCATTTGGAAGACTAAGTTCTCAGTTCCTTAAGAATGAACCTGATACACCGAGAGCCAAGAAGGCACCCTCAGCTCCAGCTTTGCTTAGATAATATATTTGGAAAATTTTTGCCAGGAATAAATGGGAATTACTATTTGAAGATGTATTTTTATTGGTTATTTTATTTATTTACATTTAAAATGTTATCCCCTTCCCAGTTCCCCTTCACAAACCCCTATAGCATCCCCCCCCTGCTTCTATGAGGGTTCTCACCCATTCCCACCCTAGCACTTCCCTACAGTGGGGCATCGAGCCTCCACAGGATCAAGGGCCTTTCCTCCCAGTGATGCCAGATAAGGTAATCTCTGTTAAAACTTCAGACCAACAAGTCATGAGATTAAAAGTATATTTGTTATTGATCCTGAAAGGCAGAGGCAGATACATACCACATGGGGGAACCCCAAGCTGGTAATACAGAAGGAGAGGAGACTGGAAAGAATCTTTATAATGTGTTTTGTGGGTATGGATAGACAAGGCAAGATAGGCCTGTTCAGGCTTGTCTAAAATCATCAGGCTATGAGGTATAGGAACTGTCCAAAAGTCTCTGGTCATGGTCCTGGTGTACTTGCCTTTTGGGTTACACTTGGTTAGCATTCACTGCTATGCCTGAACATGTCACCAGGTGCAGAATGTGGCTTTGGTGTAGTATCTGGTTTGATTTGTTGTGTACTACAAAAGGTGTGTCTTAATGAAAAGACATGCTGACTTAGAACCGGGGATCCCAGGCTATGTAACTCAAGTTCATTAGTGGGTCGTCCAGTGCAAGGTGTCCAACAATGAACATAGATCAGAATACCAAAAAATTCCTGTTTGCATAGCTAAAATCATGGCTATATAGCATAATTGATATAACACATGTTCTGGACTACAGGAAAAGTGTCAAGAATGCAGTTATTACTTTTCACTGACTTATAAACCAGATTTTACCATTAATAGCTCTGAGTATTAGGTCCCTATTGAAATGGCAGAAATATGCCCTATTTTGAAACATAAAGCCTACAGCTGGTGCACTGCCATTTCTACCTTCAACCCAGATAAAGAGGCTGCTTCATAAAGAAGCTGATTTACAAACAAGCGAGCGGAAGCTAACAAGTGCCTGAAATAGATGTTGATTGTAAGTGAAATAAACTGTAACTACAACATTGAGCCCATAACCCTGGTAGTAAAATAAAATGAAGTGGAGAAAACCATGCTGTAATAACAATTTAATATTCACCAGATTGTAAAGTGAATCTAGGAGGAATCATTGCACATGCAGGAAGAAAATTACCACCCAATATAATCTGCTGTGAGACATATTCATGGTCACCAAGAGTTCCAAAATCTGAATAGTAATTTTCTTTAAAATGATGGCTGAGCACGGGTAAAATTTAACTCCTTTATCCACATCCTCCAGAGCAGAATAAAAATTGTCTGATGAGGAGGATATATGACATGAGCTACTTATATGGCATATGGGAGAGGAATGTGGTTGTTTTCACCCATAGATCTTTGAATAGTTCCACGTTGGAAAGGCATGGCTCAGAAACTCAGAAGGCCTGGGTAACAAACCAAAGGCTTCACTCTAGATAAGTGTTCCATCCATTAAAAAATTAATCTTTTTGTCTGCTAAAACAGTGAAGAGCTTTCGATTCTTATCTGCTAAAATAGTGAAGATATTCCAATTCTCAAAGTAGTCGAAGACTAAAAAATTACTAAGCATTCTTACTCAGTTCAGAAAGACAAATGAATACTATTTGTCAAATAATTGTCTGATGTTTGAAAAAATATTGAAAAGCAGACATTTGTAGGGCATATCCATAGCAGCATTATTTCCAGTGACCCCAACATAGAATTATCATCCATCAACACATAAAAAACTTTAGCACAATACAATGTGTCTTTAAAAAGAAATTATTCAATGTAAAAGGCAATGATATTTTAGAGTGTCTCACTATATGGGTGAACTTTAGCAAAGACATGCTAATTGAAATAACCTAGTCATGATATAAAAATAGTTAACACACACGCGCGCGTGCACACACACACACACACACACACACACACACAAACCTAGGGCAGTCAAATTTGCAGAGACAGGAAGTAGAGTGGGATGATCAAGGTTTATAGGGGATAAAATAGTAAAATACTAAGTAGTAATTGCTCAGTTGATAGGGAATTCACAACAGTGTGAGTGTACATGCATCAAGTTACTAAACGATGATTAAAAACTGGTTAAAAAAACTTATGTTGTGTCTATTTTACTGCTCTGAGAAGCACTCCAAATCTCATTTTCTGAAAAGAGAGCAAGGAGCAGATGTATCCTAACATTACAGCTGGGATTCTCAGGATGGTGATAGTTATTGACCAGACATGGACATGTCTCTTTATTCTGGTCGCCAAGACTGGACACCAGGATGACCAGGCTGTGGAGAATAGAAATAGATGCTCCTCTTTTAACACTGCTTTTTATAAGTCGAGAACCTTGACCCATTTATGCAAAACAAAAACAACAACATAACTAAAACAGCATTTTCTTCTTGTGTTCTCTAAGAAGAATCAATTTACAAGGAATGCTTCATAATCAGCACATACACTCTCCAGTCCCCTTGGTTTTCTATGATCCAATTGAGGAATGCAATAGAAACAAAATATATTAGATCAAACTAATATAATTGCTGTTTTACTATTGATCACCTCCTAACTCTCTGAAAGTGTAGGCATAATCTTTATTTTCTAAAACACCAGCTAACTATAAAGTGTGTTCAAGAAGAAAGGCACTTCCTCACAGAGCACCCTACTTGTTGCTCTATTCTATTGAGATTTTATAATAATTACAACCTCCCAACAGAACTGATGCTTCACAGAGCTACCTGAGTGTCAATCTAGCTTTGCTTCTTTAACATGGTGCCATCCTTTTAAAACAAATGACACGTGATTCTAAAATCACACCTTACTTGTAGTAGATATTCTGTGCAAGTCTGACATTTTGCTGTCTATTCAGTATCTAAATTTCATTAGTATGTCATTATATTTAAAAATATAAACTCTGCAAGAACAAACACCTCAACTGTATAGATTTTTTGATTGGTTTTGGTTTTGGTTGTTTAGATTTTGGTATTTTGTTTTGTTGTAGTTTTTGTTCCTTCTAGCTATGATATAAGAGAAGCTGGAAAAAGTAAGTCATAATTATCATGCTCTTAGATTATGGAACTTTTCCTTGATAAGATTCATATATGAAATGTGAGTATTAAAATTTACATTTTATGATTGATAAATGTGTACGATGTGTGTAACCTATGCTCGATTCATTATTATTGTCTTCCCATTACTTTCTTCTTGTTTTAAAAAAAACTGAGAATAAAACATTTCCATGCTCTTCTTGAAGTATTTTGGCCCTTGGCAATGTATCCTCAGATGGAATGGAAGCATGGCCCTAATAACTGTTGTGGGATGATAGGAACCATGAAGAAGAGCAATGGTCCTTTCCTCCTATGTCAGAAATGCCCATACCATGGCAATTCTAAACCACAAAGAGAAAAATAAACCACAGATCTCAACGAAGAGCTCAGATAAGCCCTGTGATGGTCCAATAGACCCAGAAGCTGTGGAAATATAACATTGTCCTATGTTTTCACACGCACTCTAAGACCCGTCAGCAGTTCCTGCAAGATGAGGGACTGGCTTATGGGTACATGTTGTCACACACACTTGCCTGTTGAAACATTTTTTTTCCTATTATTTTTAAATTATCCTAATTGAAGATATTATGTTATAGCCAGAATGGGCAAAAATGGTAAACATACACACACACACACACACACACACACACACACACACACACTGCCTGGCATTTCTACAATTATTGCTGTACTCAGTGTTGGGGAGAAGATTACAACGCAAGCAAGACACAGACATGGTTTCAGGAACTCACAGCCCTCCGTGCCGTTGTTCTTGCCCATTACCTGCATCCTCCCAGAATCTCCAGGAATAACCCTCAAGGCTTTCCATCAATTCCAAGCATAAATGATCTGTGCCCACATTGCATCCTCTCTATTCTGCCTTCTATAGGACAGTTATAATATTTACCTTTGGGTAAATATTTATTATATATTGTTATATTTATTTATTTATTTATTTATTATATTTTAATATATAATATTATGCCTTACATCAAAATTGTCAATAACTTATTTTCTTTTTCCTGCTACCAATCCTTGAGACAGGGGTTCATTTAATCCATCATCAGTTAACCCAAAATGAGCACTGTTCATTCATTCATTCATTTTTCTTTCATAATAAAATATTTGCAAAGGAACCACAGTATTTTATGTGCTCAAGAATCAGAAACAGAAGTGATGATATTTTTTAATGATCATATGTTATGGTAATAATGGAAGCTAGGAGAAAGAACTTCTATCATATTTTTCGTGGAATTATCATTTTCTCCTGTATTTCCCACATACAGTGTTGTCTTTGTTACTTTTCCTGCACACCCAGTCATGGAAAAAAAGGGCAAGGAACACTTGCTGTTACTTAGCATCCTTTCTCCACTTACACATCTAGGATCCAAGTCACAGAATGGCTCTGTCCACTCAGAGCAGGTCTTCCCACTTCAATTAATAAAATCGAGGTAATCTTTTACAGGAATGCTTAAAGACCAAAACTTAGGAAGATTCTAGATTCTGTCAAGTTGACAACTAGCTGTAACTGGGATGACTATAACTATACAAAGAGTTGTATAAGGCGTGAGATGGATTGGAGCTGCTTAAAGTTTTAAGAAGAGCTATTTGATTCCCTAGCATATGAGATGAAGGGCAGGTAAATTCTGAAAGTTATTGCAAAGGAAATGGCTAGCAAAGGTAGCAGGCACCAATACAATACTATAGGTGAAAACAGAGACACAAGCATTGGTAGGTAGTACAAAATAAATTCTCATAAATGTAACAAGTACTGGTTTTAAGGCATTGAAGATAAATTTATACATTATATTTTTAGAGAAATCAAGTCCTACACTAACGTATTACTGAGTCTTGCAAATTCAAGTAAGAGTAGTGCTAACTTTTTCCAAATCTAGTTTGGGACTGTCTCCAAAAATGTCAATGATCTCAATTGGTTCTTGGCATTTCTAACCTCTTTAAAGAGTTCTTCTAGGAACGTGTAACTGGTGAGCAGAGGTCTGTCCACGAATGGAAACTGCATGAAGCGAGCAATAGCTCTTCTCCCCTTCACATCCTTGGCATCCTGTGCACAGGCTTGAAGGACGGAGGATACACAAGGATTCTTTTAGTTGCTAAGTGGAGTTTTTCCCCATTCACTCTTTCCTAAGCCAATATAAAACTGAAAAAGAATAGCTTCTTGTCTCCCCACATCTTGTCCTACTTATAAATCTGTACATCCCAAAGTAGACATTTTCTTGCTCTGTCTGAAGGTCATATGATGCTCATGATGCAGGTGTAGAGCTGGGTAAATAATTGTGACATTGCGTCCAAGATCACAAAACTCAAGAAGCCATTGAAAAACAAAGGTATATCCAAGTGATTGAAAGAAGTTGGCTTACCTATGTTTCTCTCCATAGTACTCTATAAGAGATCTGTTTCCTTAAGAAGATCAGCTTCTTCAGTGGTGCACAAAGTGTATTGCAGAGGTGATCTCAACTTTTCTTCCTTCTCTTTTGTTCTTTGCTCTTCCAATAACAGTAATGGATGACTATGACAGTTGAGATATCAAAACTCTGAAACAAAAATTATTTTAGACAATAAAATTAAAGTGTAAGGTAGATTTGGGCTTTTTTTCAAATCTTTTAATATAATTAAAATTAATATAATAGCCATCATTCTAAAGCCCATGCCTTATTTTTTTTCCCTTGGCAACAATTTATTTACTTTGAATAATGCTATGGGATTCATCTCTCAAGAGAAATGAAACAACAAGATGTAATGTTTAAAATGTATGTGCCTGACAGCAGAACATAGATTTCTTTAAAACAATCATAACATTTCTTTTTGATTAAAAATATGTTAATTTATTCTAGTAATCCAGAATCCTCGTAGGCGATGATATGAGAGTCTATAATTGTTTGAGTAATATACTGCTAGTGTTTTCACATCTAAAAAAATTAAATTTCCATGAAACCTACTCTAAAGAATTTTCAGAAAGTAATAGTGTGATTCTTTCTCCATATCCATAAAGAATATATTCATAGTTTTTCATTTAGATTCATTTCTGCTTAAGTTTGCTGTGACAATTTTCTTGCCTTGTGCTGTCTTGAGAAAACAATCCTCTTCTGTTGCCCAAGAAAAAAATGGTTACAGGCAATGCGTGCTTATATTCATTTAGATTCTTTCTCTAATCCCTATTCCAAGTATTGTTCAATCAAAAACCTGCCTGTAAAATGGAAAAGTTGAATATTACATTTATAGAATATGTTCTTAGGTCGAGAATTTTTTTTCTGTGTATGTTATTTAAGTTATTTACCTATTAGATATTTCATAGGTTCAACATTTCAGAGTAGGTTTCTCCAAAGTACTTTGTGAAGCTGTATTTACCAATTTTAAAATCCAAGTGAGTATCTTTGTTTTTATGCTTTCAAAATTGCACACATTTTAAACAATCTATCTTGACGATATGTAGCACTCATTACTGTGCTCCTACTCTTCCCAGGCTCTTTCCAGGTCATGTCCTTCCAATTTTGTGAGCATTGTTTTTACTACTATTATTGTAACACACTTCGTGCAATTAATGCTTCCCATGTTTAACACTATGACGTCATCTACCTCACATGGCATGGCCAACCTTACAATGACACACCCACTGAAAAAAAAAGTGACTGTTCCTTAGGAGCTGTCAATTGGCAATAACTCCACAGCTAGGGCCAGGGCCCCTGGAGCCACTCACTTGTGCAGGCTAAAACATTTGCCTCTCTTGGTGATGCACAGGTCTCACACAGATAAGCAGAAGTGTGTGTGTGTGTGTGTGTGTGTGTGTGTGTGTGTGTGTGTGTGTGTAGCTTGCTAGCACGCGCAACAGTCATGTTCTATTCAGAAGACAGCCATTCACACTACATAACATTCTCCGGCTTTTACATTCTTTCTTCTACTTCTGTGGTGTTCCCTGAGCCTTGGGTGGGGATAGATTGATATAGTTGTCCCATCTATGGCTAAACCTTCCAGTTGCTTGTTCGCAGCACTGTGAACCGTTATAGGTCTGTATTAACTGCATCAAGAGTCTTCTCTGACTAAGGCTAAGAACAGTGAGTACCGGCTGAACAGATATCATTGTCATTTTCAAGGAACAGGGTTTCAAAAATGAAAATTAACTGTGACAACGCTCTTGGTGTGGGGGAAGCGAGTTCTTGAGGAATTCACTACATCTCCTGGTTTCTGCTGCCTTTTTAACTCACAGCTTCGTTGGTATCATGATATTCCTGCCTCCTACTAATTATAGAGTTTCTACTTCATGAGACGAACCCTATGTCTTACATATCTCCAGGAATGTATATTGTACAACTAAAGATTGTATGCCTTTAGAACTATGAATTCACAGAAATGTACATGTGCTCCCAACAGAAGCTAAAGTCTGGAAGGCTTGGGGAGATGGCTCCTTGAGTAAGTGTAATTATTGCTTAGTGGTGACAACCTGAGTCTGAGTCCTAACATCCACATTTTAATGTGGTCACACGTTGTTGTAACACCAGCATAGCATGTAGGAGAGACAATAAGTTCAATGAACTTTACTGGGTGGCAGGTTCATGAGAATTCCTGTCTCAAGGGAATAAGGTCGAGAATGTTAAGAGGAGGACATTCAACATCTTCTCAGGTCATCATATATATATATATATGTGTGTGTGTGTGTGTGTGTGTGTGTGTGTGTGTGTGTGTATGAGTATATATATATATATATGAGTATATATATATGAGTATATATATCTGCACTCATATGAACCTACAGTGCAAATACAAACATACACGCACGCACGTGCACACACACACACACACACACACACACACACACACTATTGAAGGAAAATAGAGACTATTTTCTCTGTTTGCCAGATTTACCTTTGCACCTGCCAACCAAGAAATTTGAGGAAGAAATTTCAAGTCCCACAACACTCACCAGAGTTTTAGTAAGTAGGGAATATTGAACTGTTCAGGTAAAAAGGGAGTTTGGGGAATGTCTGGGGTTCTTACAGCATGTTCAGCTTTGATCTTAAGATTAGTTAGTCTGTTCTGTTGACGTCAGATGCAAGGTTGGATCCAGGCAGGTTTAGTGAACAGTTGCTTCTGTCAACTCCAGCAAAATCCCTGAGACTAGCAAAATCCCTGCTGATTTGAAGCACCTGGGACCCATCTAGCCCATGTGTTTCCACTTAAGGCCTAACCCACCCCCACCAAAGCTCAAATGGAAGCTCTAAAATACATGGTGGTGACACTAAATTTAACTAATTGGCATGCTTTTAATGAATAGTAGACACTTTGCAGCGTACGTTCAAATCCTTTATTAATGGTGTCAGCTGTTGACAAATTAGTGTAACTGTGGCATAACAGGAGACATATCCCACTGCCCATTGCTGTGTGGACTCCATCTATGTGAGTGGGGGAATAAGGGATAGCAGGTTTTTTTCAGGGCTCTTAGCCTGTTGAGAGCTGAATGGAACGATCTTATTTAAATATCAATGCTGCTGTGTTCTCTATGAATATCTATTAGGCTCCTAAAGCACCCAGATTCAATTCCTCATCTACACAAGTCTCCTTACTGGGTCAACTATCACTCCTTATTCTGATACCTTCACACCTGAGTGTCTGTTAGGCATCCAGATAAGATGCGCTTCCCAGTGTACCGGCTGGCATGCTCCCAGCAGTCCCCGGGGCCTTCGATTGGTCTAAAGACCATGACAACAATAGCTGCTTTATAGGAATCATGTGCTGACGGTCTGGGACAGCATCGCTTCAAACACAAGATCAAAATGAGCACAGCTAAATGGAGCCATCAAAGGAATCAGTTGAAAGTCCCGATTTGAAAGCACTCACACATGGCTCGTTCCTCGTCAGAATTTTTCCCAGGGGAAATGGCCTGGAAGGGTTGGGGTGCGGCCAAGAAGGCTAGAGCCTGCTCTGTGCCAGGCTGCCCTCTACCAACTTTCATCCTGCTCAGTTCATCCCAGGAAACCCTCAGGATTCCAAAGGATACAAGAGGAACCTAGGCACTGTTTAGGATTCCCGCGTCTCCTGGTGAGCACTGTGGCATTATGCTCTTGAGGGCAGATTCATACTGGAATGTCCAGGGTGAAGAAAAGAAGCTCATGGGGAGACAATTGAGCCCACAGTGGAAGCATGTGGGTCAAGATCAAAAGTGGCCCACATTCAAACCAGGACGCAGTTGCGTAGTGGGGTCTCAAGAGCCAGATTTCCACTCCAGAGTAGTAACCATGGCACAGGCAAGAACTTGAAAATTTTGGACTAAGAAAACCCATCTCGAAAGAGGTTTCTGCAGCACAGCGGGGTGTTTATTCAAGACTGCTAACTGAACCCCCTGGAGACTTAAGTAAGAGGCAAAAATTTCAAGATAGAGTTTTAACAAGGATCAATCCACTCGGGATCCAATGCGATGGATCAATCACTTATAAATAACTTCAACATTGTGTTTGACATGGTGATTTTACATATTTACAACTTAAAAAAGAAAAGCCCAGGGGCTGGAGAGATGGCTCAGTGGTTAAGAGCACTGACGGCTCTTCCAGAGGTACTGAGTTCAAATCCCAGCAACCACATGGTGGCTCACAACCATCTGTAATAAGATCTGATGCCCTCTTCTGGTGTGTCTGAAGATAGCTACAGTGTACTCACATACATAAAATAAATAAATAAATCTTTAAAAAAAAAAAAGAAAGAAAGAAAGAAGGAAGGAAGGAAAGAAAGAGAGAGAGAAAGAAAAGCAAAGCCCAAGAAGCTGAGGAGAGATCAAAACCTTGACAATCAGTTGCTTTCTTTTACAATGCTCTGCATTGGTGCAAACCTATTCTAATAAGTTAAACTGGTAGTAATTAGAGAATGTAGCACACAGGGTAGAGTGAACGTGTGGCTTCTGGGAAGCCATGTGTATGATAAAAAGTACTAACAACCAAAAGCAGGTT
Organism: Rattus rattus; assembly: GCF_011064425.1. Taxonomy (NCBI): domain Eukaryota; kingdom Metazoa; phylum Chordata; class Mammalia; order Rodentia; family Muridae; genus Rattus; species Rattus rattus. The sequence continues at coordinate 20,277,443 of NC_046167.1, forward strand.
GGAGAAGAAAGGATTTCTTTGGCTTATACTACCACATCTTCGTTCATCACTGAAGGAAGTCATGACAGGACCAGGGCAGAAACCCAGAAGCAAGAGCTGATGCTGAAGCCATGGAAGACTGCTTCTTTCCTTGGTTATTTTAATTGTACACATTTCAAGTGTTATCCCAGTTTCCCCTCTCAAGTTCCCTATCCCATTCCCCTCTCCCTCCTCCTCTATCAGGGTGCTCTTCTTAAGGGCTTGTTCCTGAAGGTTTCTTCAGCCTACTTCTTGTAGAACCAGGACCACCAGCAGGGGGATAACACTACCCACAGTTGCCTCTTACGTAAGTCACTAATTAAGAAAATGCCCTAAAGAGGATGTGTGAATCACCATCAGAAAGAGAAAGAAAATAGTCGTAGGTGGTGAATGAAGAAGAGAACTAGATAGAAAACAGGTGAAGAGAGGAACTGGGACAGCAAATCAGGTGTGGTGAGAGAGGTTTTGAGGGAGGGCAGGGAGTGAGAATGGAAATGGGGAGGGCACATCTCTCGTGACTTTATGAATGCCTAGGATTGTGGAGCCTACCGGGAATCTATGGAGATGACCCTATCTGAGATTCCTACCAGCAGGGGATGTGGAGCTTGAAGAGGCCACCTTCTGTAGCCAGACAGGACTTCCAGTGGAAGGAGGGGGACATCAATCCACCTACAAAGCCTTCAACCCAAAATTGGATCCATCCCTTGTAAAAGAGCCAACTCCTGACACTATCAATGATATCTGCGATGCTTGCAGGCAGGAATCTTGTATTACTGTTTTCTGAGAAGCAGTAGATAAAAACAGATGCAGAGACCCATAGCCAAAATCAGGTGGAGCTCAGGGAGTCTTATAGAAGAGCAGAAATAGAATTTAACAACAGAAGACCCACAGAGTCCACTAAACTAGGTCCATGGGGGCAAGGGGCTCAGAGACTGAACTACCAACCAAGGAGCATGAACAGGCTGGATCTAGGGCCCTACATATTTGTACCAAATGTGCAACTTGGTCTTCAAGTGGTTCCATAACTGTCTCTGACTCTAATGTCTCCCATTGGATCCCTTTCTCCTACTTGAACTGCCTGGTTGGGCTTCAGTGGGAGAGGTGGTGCTGATTCCTGCTGGGACTACATGTCCCAGGGCAGGGTGGCACCCAAGCGGGACTTCCCCTTCTCTGAGGAGAAGCGGCGGGGTGAATGGTGGAAGGGATTTGTAAGGACAGGACTGGGTGAGATTTTGGGCTTCAATAGGGATGTAAAGTGAGTAAAAAACAATAAATCGTTGAGAAAATGTTCTGAAGGCTTGCCTACAACCTGATTTTATGAATTTTCTCGATTGAGGGTCCCTCCTTTCAAAATCCTGTAGCTTGTGTCAGGCTCACATACGTCATAGCCAGCATACGTGTCTACAATCGCAGCACTCGAGAGGTAGAGGCAGGAAGATCCGAAGTTCAAGCCTATCCTCAGATACTTAGAGTTCAAGGCCAGCCTGAGCCACTTGAGATCTTGTCTTAAATTTAAAAAGAAAAAAAATTAAACATCAGCACATGCTCAAGTCAGGGATTCAACCCATTTACTAGGTGGTAATTTCAGATATGGATCACTCTGGCAAAGTCCTTAGTTACTGGGCTCCTTAAATTGAAGAATCTCCTCTTTCTCTCTTTCTCTCTCTCTCTCTCTCTCTCTCTCTCTCTCTCTCTCTCTCTCTCTCTCTCTCTCTCTCTGTGTGTGTGTGTGTGTGTGTGTGTGTGTGTGCTGTGATGTGTGCTGTGATATGGGAGCTCTAGCTACATATACTGTTCATGTGTGTTACCACACCCCATCTTCACTGCTAGCCCTGAAGATGCATTTTTCAATGCGAAGTGGCAAGAATTGATGCTGTCTGAATATGTCTTCATTCTGCTTTCTCTTTTTGTTCCATTTTCCAATTAGAGAGAGAATATGTAAAATTATGCCCAAGATGGTTCTTAACTCTCTCTTGGCTTCCTCTGGAATGAGATAAGCAAGCCCTGACTTCCGGGACCGATGGCACTTCTATCAACTAATGTCTGATGTCCACCTCATCATTAGAAAGTACTTCACATTGAATCTGTAGATCGCTTTTTTGGTAAAATGGCCATTTTACTATATTAATCCTGCCAATCCATGGGCGGGATGTAGATCGCTCCTGAGAGACACAGCCAGAATACAGCAAAATACAGAGGCGAATGCCAGCAGCAAACCACTGAACTGAGAATAGGACCCCGTTGAAGGAATCAGAGAAAGAACTGGAAGAGCTTGAAGGGGCTCGAGACCCCATATGTACAACAATGCCAACCAACCAGAGCTTCCAGGGACTAAGCCACTACCTAAAGACTATCCATGGACTGACCCTGGACTCTGACCTCATAGGTAGCAATGAATATCCTAGTAAGAGCACCAGTGGAAGGGGAAGCCCTGGGTCCTGCTAAGACTGAACCCCCAGTGAACTAGACTGTTGGGGAGAGGGCAGCAATGGGGGGAGGGTGGGGAGGGGAACACCCATAAGGAAGAGGAGGAGGGAAGGGGATGTTTGCCCGGAAACCGGGAAAGGGAATAACACTCGAAATGTATATAAGAAATACTCAAGTTAATAAAAAAAAAAAAAAAAAAAAAAAAAAAAAAAAGTACTTCACAAAACATCCACCTCCAAGTAGGATGGACCAAGACTAAAATAAAATTTCTGTGTAATCACTTCTGAACACATACCGTTAATGATGCACATTGTACAAGTCATAAAATGAACCCAAGATCCCATTATTCATTTTATTTTATTTTATTGTTTTATTCATTTTATATCCTGCTCACTGCCTCTCTTCCACAATCCTTTACCCATGTTTCCTCCCCATCTCCTCTGAGTGAGTGCCCCCCTCCAGGTATCCTCCCACCCTGGCACATCAAGTCTCTGCAAGGCTTCCTCTCCCTCTAAGGCCAGAGAAATCAACGAAGCTAGGAGAACATATCCCACAGTCAGGTGTTGTAAAAATATAAAAAAATAAAAATGTAAGGTTGTCTTTTATCCCCACTAGGTCTGGCAACTCAGTGCCCCAAGATATCTGCTGGATATCTAAATTTTCAGTCAGCAAAGCATCTCACCCACTCTGCTCCATCCCATATCACACTGTCGAAGGCCTCTCTCTGAGCCTGGCAGCCATCTCTCTATCTATCTAGTTCCCAAGGCAGCTTTCCATGCCAGAAACCCACATCCCAACTCTGTGGTGGCCCAGCCACTCCACTCTCCGTTACATTTAAATCTACACATGAAAAAACACACAACACAATAACCTTTGACCCAATTGATAAGCTATAATTGCCCACCTAAACATACAGAGCCCAGTACCATCCATCCCTTAAGAACACTAATAACAACCTGTAAATACACAGAGCAGAATCTTAACGTCAGCTTCCGTTTTCTCTCCACTGTGACTTCCTGTCTCTTCCGCTTTCCATTCCAGTCTCCTCCTCTTCCTTCAAACTTTCCTCCCACCCATCCTTCCTTCTTGTCCAATGACAGGCCTCCTTCTACCTGCCTCACCTGTGACATCATCCCACAGACAGGAAACACTTTTGCAATAGCCTCTGCTTCAGTTGTTTGGAACCCACAGGAAGACCAAGCTGCACATCTGCTGCATAGGTGTGGGGAGGCCTAGGTCCAGCCCGTTTATGTTCTGCGGTTGTTGGTTCAGATTCTGAGAGCCCTGAGGGTCCAGGTTAGTTAGCTCTATTTGTCTTCATGTGGAGGCCCTATCCCCTTAGGGACCACAAGCCTTCTCCCTATTCTTCCATAAGTGTTCCTAAGCTCCATTCACTGTTTGGCTGTGTGTGTTTGCATCTGTCTTAGTCAGGTGCTAGGTGGAACCTCTTAGAGGACAGTATGCTCCTGTCTGCAAGCATAACAGGGCATCATGAATAATGTCTGCGATTGGTGCTTGCCCATGAGATGGGTCTCAAGTTGGGCTGGTTATTGGTTGAGCATTCTCTCAGTCTCTGATTTCTCCTCCATCCCTGCATATCTGCACAGACAGAATAAATTTGAGGTGGAAAGTTTTGTGGGTGGTTTGGTGTCTCTCTTTGCTACACTGGGGTTCCTGCTTGACTACAGGAGGTATCTTCTTCAGGTTTCAATGAAGTGAGTCACAGCTAAGGTCACCCTCATTGATTCTTTGGTGTCTCCCCTATCCCAAGTCTCTGTCTTGTCCTGGAGGTGCCCCACCCACCTCCTCAGCCCTGTCAGTTGCAGATTTCCATTCATTTTCATGACCATTTAGCCATCTCCTGTCCTTTCCCACACCTGACCCTGAGCTCCTCCCCATCTCCCCTCTCTTCTTCCTCTTATGACTATTTTCTTCCCCCCTTCTAATTGAGATTCAAGCTTCTTTGCCTGTGCCTTTCTCCTTGTTTAGCTTCGTTGGTTCTGTGATGTGTAGCATGGTACCTTTATTTTATGACTAATATCCATTTGTAAGTGAGTACATACCATGCATGTCCTTTTAGGTCTGGGTTACCTCACTCAGGATGACAGTCTCAAGCTCCACCCATTTGTCTGCAAAATTCATGATTTCTTTGTTTTTAATAGTTGAATAGTATTCCACTGGGTAGATATACCACATTTTCTTTATCCATTTTTTAGTTGAAAGGCATCTAAATTCTTTCCAGTTTCTGGCTATTACAAAGAAAGCTTCTAAGAACAACATTGAGCAAGTTTCTTTGTAGAAAGTTGGAGCATCTTTTGGGTGATCCCATTATTCTAACAAATAGGACTTCATGCCATTTCTTCACTAATCACATATCTAGTCTTACTGTAGTCTGTTCTGGTTGGTTCATTATTACATCAAATCATGGAATTACTCCTCTCAGTTCAATATGGACCCATATCCTCTAACTAATTTCAAAGCCATCTAACTGAAGTCCAATTCCTCTAAGTCTATAGACTGTCTGGCTGAGGTGTGCCGTGTTCCCCATGTGTGCTCACCCTCACTACAACTTGCTTATGCTCAAGGTTGTCCTGACTGTCATTGACTGAAGGACGCTGATGTCCACATTCATCAGAACACATTTGAGCATGGTCAGAGCTTCAGCTCCTGACAGCTTGCAAATCTCCATTTCTAGCTAACTTCTCATTTGGATCACACTCCAATTTTCAAATGCCAACTAAATATTCCCAGATGCCACATTGCAAGAGATTTCAAATTCAATTTGCCCCAAACTGAATTCATCATTTCTCCTCCTATAAAACCTCTAACTTCTCTGAGGTTCCCACCTCATATAATGATGTGATGAATTTTTAGTCTCTCAGGCTATAAATAGGAGAAAGAACCTATGGGAAAGTCAAAAGCTACCTAATAACATATGAGGAGCAGTTAAACTCTTAATCAAGTGTGAAATTGTATTTGAGTATTGTCAAAGGAAAAAAATCATTCTGAAACTTTTTAAAGACAATATGGTTAAGTAGTTGAGAAGAGACTCTCACAATAGATGTTTGTAATTTGGGAAGTGTTTGTGCTCAACTATAAATAAATCAGGATACAGTGAATATTTACAACTGAAAACCAAAGTGTGGATAGACAGTTGACAAGAAGAAATGGGAGGACTGGCACTGGCACAGGGGATATCTCCAAGGCAACTACAAGAACTCTTGTTGGAGACAGAGCAAGCTGGGAAGATAATCAAGGAATGATGAGTTAGTCTAATCAGACATTAGGGACAGGATTGGAGGGTTCTAAATTAACCCACCTCAATTTCTGTTAAAACTGAACTAAGATAACCTTGGATAGAGCCCAAGATCTATCACTGAAGGATTCAAATGAGAACCATTCAACTTTGAAAACATCTTTAGTATATATAGTTTTAGTAATACTATTTATTATATTATTTATAGTTAGTATATATAGTTTTATTAATACTTGATGGTTTTTATTTTTGCTTTTAAGACTTCCAAGAAAAATATTAAAGGTATTAGAAGATTAAAACACAGAAGAGTTGAAGATACTCTTCATCTATCTAGATCATGATTAGTTGCTAATTCTAAGATGTGGAAATTGCCCAATGTGGGCGTTTTCTTGTCGTTTTGTTTCTTTTATTTATTTGTGGTGCTGTTTATATATGGTGGTTCTCTTCATCATTTGCACTGTCCTCATGTCAGTTTCAATGGGAAAGAGATGTCATTTACTGAAACAAGTAAAATACTGTAGTAACACTGTCCCTTTCTGATATTGTACCAACCTAGTGACACTGTACTGAAGCTTCTCAAGTACCTAGCACTGAGAGGGATTTTTTTCCTCCTTTATGTACAGTGTATACCAGAGTAAGTAGTGATATTTGGCCGTAGTCTTGCAGAATAAAGCGGTATTTTCTGACTACATTCTCAGAACATTCATTTGGCAAATTTTCTTTATTTCAATTTTTTCTTATAACAATTTTACTTTCAATAATATATCTCCAGGTCCTATATAGCCATTGTTTTTCTCCTCTAGACTTCTAGTTCAGAAGATTTAGACAATGAAAATCAGGATGGTCCATGAAAATCAGAAACTAAACCAAACACTTGTTCGGGTAGATAAGCAAGACCCAGGCATGACTTATCAAACAGTACCATTCAAACACCAGATATTGGCTCATCACGCTAATTCTCCCATAGTTTTTAATTAGTTTATACATGAAAATAAAATATTATTTTTACATCAAATTTTGAAAAGCTGAGAGTCTATTAAATGTACAAAGTATGCTCTCTGTAAGTGCTAAAAATAAAATCTGTAATACTAAAGAGATATTTTGAATATAGTTTTCTTTATTAATGCATACCTTAAATCCCACTTGGAAAGTCCACCTCTGTTCCTGAGAATAATTACAGCAATCGAACCTATCTTGTTTATTTGAGTTTGCTCATTTTAATGAAACAGAGGGGTCTGGATTGTAGCTTGGGGAAAAAAAGAAAAAAAAAAGTAAAACAAGTACTACACTAAAATATCAAATAAAATGAAACGACAAAGCTTATTCCTAGTTCCCTCTCTTCTAGCTCCTATGCTTGCCCGAAATAGTCTTAGACACGTAAGATAGGCTTTCATCTGGTCGTAAACTTCTTCCCTGCAGAATGATGACTGATCGTTACCACACCTCTGCTGCATTGAACAGCATTCATCCCAGCTCATGTGAACGCTTAGTAACCGAGAGTACACACGTGTACGGCAGCAAGCAGAACTGAGCTCTGAGTCAGGCACAAGTTTGCCTGTTTTTGACCACCTTGAAATCACTTGCCCTCTTAGGGAAAGAAAAAAACAACTTACCTGTGCCCACCTGAACTACACCTCGTGTTGACATAAGCTATCTGTAGGGAAGCTCATTGTAGAACTTAAACCTGTGTGACTATAGGGTAGCACTGAGCATCAGATCACTGCTAAGGACGAGACATCTACGTCATCTCAGAAAAGAGAGTATAGTAAAAGACAAAGGTATTTCCAAAAACCTAAATTCAAGGGACAAGTGAGTCACTCACTTGACTGAATGTCTACTTGTGTTCCCCCTCTAGTCACGAAAAAGTTTCAATAACCTCTTGGCTCCTCTATCAACACAAGGATACTTGTTAACAGGAAGCTGAAACTCAGACTTCGGAAATGATGTCGTGAATGTAGTCATTCACATACTTTTTTTCACATACTTTTATAGAAAACTGATTCTCCTTTCCTCAGAAGCCATCAACTATGCATAGCTCCTCATGTAGGGGCGGGGCTTCGCACTGCAGGCTGGAAGGCTGACTGGCTTGACCGGGTGCAAATAACCAAGCCTCTGAGCTTTCTTGAGTGAGGGCAAGGGACTTTGCGCACGAGGCTATCTCTCCAGTCCCAGATTATTTCATGCAAAATGTTCTTTTTTCTGTCATCTTTCCCCTTCTTGGCCTCATATTTCTTCATTTTAAAAATGTATTTTACTATCACATTATCTTATGCCCATTTACACCCATTATCATCTTTTTTTTTTTAAGAGTTTCAGATTTGAGAATACGACGCTAGGCTGCCCGGCTGCCTCCTTGTGTGCCCTTTCCCTATCACGGCATTTTAGGTTTTAGGAGCTCAGTACATTTTTATGACTAAAAGATTAAACAGATAAAAAGTAGGAATAAAAATAGATCAGCACTGAGAAAATCACAATAAAAGAAAGCATATCCATACTCAGTTCTTTGAAACGTTAAAAAAAAATTCTTGTAACACTTTACATTTTTAAATACTGATGGCATGTATAGCATAAGGTTTGCAATGATAACCGTCCATAAAACTACAATTCAGTGGTATTAATCCCACACTGTGTAGACACAGCTACCTTCCATCGCCAGGGTGTTCTCCTCTTCCCAAACCGAAACTCTGTTCTCCTTGGACGTCTCCCAGCAGCAGTTCCTGATGCTCGAATATATTACCTCCAGTTTTTTCCCTGTGGCTCATACGGCTATAGTCATGGGCATGTAAACATGTGCTGGGGCAAACCATGCTTCTCCTCCTTTGGTTCATATATGCAGAAGCAGGATTACAGGAGATTGTTGTCATTCTACATTTAAGTTTTTGAGAAACCTTCAGGCTGCTTTCTACATTTCTTGATTTTACATGCCCACCAATAACGGGCTAGGGTTACAATATCTCTGGAACTCTCATTAGCTCTTGTTATTTTCCGTGGTTTTTCTAATTGGCAGTCTAATGGGTGTCTCGCTGTGGTTTTCATTTACACTTCCCTAATGTTTAGAGATGTTGATCACTTTTTCTTGATCTTCAGGCTTATTGGCTATTTGCTTTCATTAATATTTCTGCTGAGGCATTTACAAGAGTCAACGCATATGATCTTTTGAATTCCCCATTGTGTCAACTTGAGAGTTATATTATTTTCTTTGTGTGTATGTATATATGTAGGCATGCACACATGTGTAAGTGCATATGAATGTGGGATGGGTGTGCATTTGGAGATCAGAACTCAACTGCAAGTGTCTTCCTTAGTTTTTCACACTATTTTTGAGACAATGTTACTGATTTAGAGCATGACAGATTCAAATAAGTTGTCTGGAAAATGTGCCATGGGGATCTTCCTGTTGCCACCTTTTTCAAGTATGCTCCTCTCTTTCCAGAAGTTTTAATGTGAGTTCTAAGGCTCAGACTGCTGTCTCAAGCTTGTACAGGAAGTACATTACCAACTGAGCCATCTCGCCACTCCTCAAGAGTTACGCTATCACTTTATTGTGGATCATGACTTAACGTGTATGTTGTTGACCAGTTGTCTCTCTGGTGCTAGAGTTTTCTGAGTCATCTAATTTGATTGTCACTAGACAGCCCCTGTTTCAAAAAGTCTGCTGAAATAATAAGTCATATGGCTTTTCCAAGAAAGTATCATTGGTTACTGGCCCAACTTGGACACAGACTCTGGACGAGTAAGGTTAATATAATTTATGACATGAACATGTTAAACTCAAAGCGTTAATACCATACAGGTACTGACAATTAGCCAAAAGGAAATTCTTCAGCTAATTTAATATTCTTCCACACTTCAACTCAACTTAGGTATGAGATGACTCTGGCAATAGAATAGAGATAAAAGGTAAGTTTTTTCATCTTAGAACAATATGCATTCTGAATTATACTCCCCAAATGCTTTGTTTTATGCCTACATATAGCCAGAAAAATTATTTAAGTTTCAATATAGATGGTTCTTCAGCTTGATTAATTCTATTAACTGAAATGCTGTTATACATAAAGGAAAAACAAAGTAAAGAACCTAGTTAAGCACTTTCTTAAAATTAGTCTTAGGGAAAGCTCATTAACCGGATTGAAACTGTTTTGAATGATTTATACATTACCTTCTTGTACTTATAGTATAATAGAAAAATAGATCATTTACTCAGTTAATAATAGACACATCACCTCTCCTGCTGGATTGAAACTCTGTGTTTTTCTTATAAATTTCCTTTTCTATCACAGACAAAGGAACAGTCTTCCATTAAGAAGCATACTTTTGGATTCGAGAAAGATCAAAGTGCCATTTTAAGCAGAAAATAAATAAATTAGGAGTCTTAGTGTCTCGGAGTGATCTGTTCTTCAGAATGCCTCACAGCTCTTCAGTTCACCTGAAACTGACCACTAAAGACTGAAATTGCTTCTCTCCTCTTCTTCCCTCTCCACATCTGTAACAGATGAGACTTCTGACACTTATTCTTTGACCTAAGGTAATTTTATTTAAGAAGAAACTCAAATAATTCCAGAGAATTTCACCATGGGAGACCTTCTTCTTTTTTTTTTTTTATTATTAACTTGAGTATTTCTTATATACATTTCAATGTTATTCCCTTTCCGGTTTCGGGCAAACATCCCCCCCCCCTTCCCTTCCTTATGGGTGTTCCCCTCCCAACCCTCCCCCATTGCTGCCCTCTCCCCAACAGTCTAGTTCACTAGGGGTTCAGTCTTAGCAGGACCCAGGGCTTCCCTTCCACTGGTGCTCTTACTAGGATATTCATTGCAACCCACGAGGTCAGAGTCCAGGGTCAGTCCATGTATAGTCTTTGGGTAGTGGCTTAGTCCCTGGAAGCTCTGGTTGGTTGGCATTGCTGTACATATGGGGTCTCGAGCTCCTTCAAGCTCTTCCAGTTCTTTCTCTGATTCCTTCAACAGGGTCCCGTTCTCAGTTCAGTGGTTTCCTGCTGGCATTCGCCTCTGTATTTGCTGTATTCTGGCTGTGTCTCTCATGAGCGATCTGCACTCACATTTTGATCATCCGTCTTGAGTTTCATTTGTTCTAGGCATCTAGGGTAACTCAAGCATTTGGGCTAATAGCCACTTATCAATGAGTACATACCATGTATGTCTTTCTGTGATTGGGTTAGCTCACTCAGGATGATATTTTCCAGTTCCAACCATTTGCCTACAATTTCATAAAGTCATTGTTTTTGATAGCTGAGTAATATTCCATTGTGTAGATGTACCACATTTTCTGTATCCATTCCTCTGTTGAAGGGCATCTGGGTTCTTTCCAGCTTCTGGCTATTATAAATAAGGCTACGATGAACATAGTGGAGCACGTGTCTTTTTATATGTTGGGGCATCTTTTGGGTATATGCCCAAGAGAGGTATAGCTGGATCCTCAGGCAGTTCAATGTCCAATTTTCTGAGGAACCTCCAGACTGATTTCCAGAATGGTTGTACCAGTCTGCAATCCCACCAACAATGGAGGAGTGTTCCTCTTTCTCCACATCCTCGCCAGCATTTGCTGTCACCTGAGTTTTTGATCTTAGCCATTCTCACTGGTGTGAGGTGAAATCTCAGGGTTGTTTTGATTTGCATTTCCCTTATGACTAACGATGTTGAACATTTCTTTAGGTGTTTCTCGGCCATTCGGTATTCCTCAGCTGTGAATTCTTTGTTTAGCTCTGAACCCCATTTTTTAATAGGGTTATTTGTCTCCCTGCGGTCTAACTTCTTGAGTTCTTTGTATATTTTGGATATAAGCCCTCTATCTGTTGTAGGATTGGTAAAGATCTTTTCCCAATCTGTTGGTTGTCGTTTTGTCCTAACCACAGTGTCCTTTGCCTTTACAGAAGCTTTGCAGTTTTTTTTATGAGATCCCATTTGTTTCATTCTTGATCTTAAAGCATAAGCCATTGGTGTTTTGTTCAGGAAATTTTTTCCAGTGCCCATGTGTTCCAAATGCTTCCCTAGTTTTTCTTCTATTAGTTTGAGTGTATCTGGTTTGATGTGGAGGTCCTTTATCCACTTGGACTTAAGCTTTGTACAGGGTGATAAGCATGGATCGATCTGCATTCTTCTACATGTTGACCTCCAGTTGAACCAGCACCATTTGCTGAAAATGCTATCTTTTTTTCCATTGGATGGTTTTGGCTCCTTTGTCAAAAATCAAGTGCCCATAGGTGTGTGGGTTCATTTCTGGGTCTTCAATTCTGTTCCATTGGTCTATCTGTCTGTCTCTGTACCAATACCATGCAGTTTTTATCACTATTGCTCTATAATACTGCTTGAGTTCTGGGATAGTGATTCCCCCTGAAGTCCTTTTATTGTTGAGGATAGTTTTAGCTATCCTGGGTTTTTTGTTATTCCAGATGAATTTGCAAGTTGTTCTGTCTAACTCTTTGAAGAATTGGATTGGTATTTTGATGGGGATTGCATTGAATCTGTATATCGCTTTTGGTAGAATGGCCATTTTTACTATATTAATCCTGCCAATCCATGAGCATGGGAGATCTTTCCATCTTCTGAGATCTTCTTCAATTTCTTTCTTCAGAGTCTTGAAGTTCTTATTGTACAGATCTTTCCCTTGCTTGGTTAAAGTCACACCGAGGTACTTTATATTATTTGGATACTCCAATTCTTAGTCATAATATACAAACATTATAAAGTATCTCATTAGTATTTTTATATTTTCGTGTCTTAATGTAATAAGATTTTGAATACATAGGACTATATATATTATAATTTGTTTTTCTTATTCCTTTCTGCATTTCTGCATTATTACAGGAAAATGGCATGGTAGTGTGCCTATCTTCTAAAGGGTACTGAGGCTACAAGACTCCCCAAGATCAGTAATTTGCAGAATTCCTCATGTGTTCCTAAGAGATTACATAGCAGCTCCATTTTCTAATAACTTGACCTCTAAACTCTATTATGTGAGCTTGTATAACTCTTCAATGAAATACAGTTTTTGCTACAGTAAACGGTTTCAGAACCTGTCATAACATCATCATCTTGGGCTCAGTCTAATTCAGTCTCAACTACCTGTCATAGCCCATCTTCTCATACATCCACAACTTTATATGTATTTATCAAACCTGTTAACTGGCAGTATCAAGATATAGTCAGTGAGCAGACTTGTATACCTCTTAGTATTCAATCCATTTACCTAAATATCTGCTAAACTGGTAAGTCTTCAAACATTAAGTGGCAACGTGTCTTCAAATATTCACACTATTTTATTTATAAACAATCAAGCTTATGCCATACAGCTCTGTATGACATAATTGAAACCATCACTCCATTGTTTAAAATTACCTCAAATGTTTTAAGCAACTTAAAACACAGAAAAGGAATATGCAATGATCAAATGAAGGGAAAGAATCATTATTAAGAACTGGTGGCTCATCAAACCTAGTCACTATTGCTGATGCCAAGAAGTGCTTGCTGATGGGAGCCTGATTTGGATGTCTCTTGAGAGGCTCTGCCAGAACCTTACTGATACAGATGAGGATCTGACTGAGCATGCGGACCCCAATGGAGGAGTTAGAGAAAGGACTGAAGGTGCTGAAGGGGTTTGCAACCCCATAGGAAGAATAACAGTATCAACCAACCAACCAGACCTCAGGGCTCCCAGGGACTAAGCCACCAACCAAAGAGTACACAGGGGATACCCATGGCTCCAGCTGCTTATGTAGCAAAAGATGGCATTGTCTGGCATCCATAGGAGGAGAAGCCCTTGGTTCTGTGAAGGCTCGATACCCCAGTGTAGGGGAATGCCAGGGTGTTGAGGTGGGAGTATGTGGGTGGGAAAGGGAGCATCCTCATAGAAGCAGGGGGAGGGAGAATGAGAGAGGGGGGAAACCAGAAAAGGGGATAACATTTGAAATGTAAAGACATAAAATGTCCAATTAAAAAAAAAGAACCGGTAACTCACCTAGTTTCAAAAAATACTGAATTTTTTTAAGTTAAATCTCAACTTAATTGCATTGTTGCAGGTGTTGGGGGGTTGGAGAATATTCCAGAAAAGCTAAGATGTGTGTGTGTGTGTGTGTGTGTGTGTGTAAGAGCCACTGCCACATTACTGATTCCTGACCAATAGCCAAGGAAACAAGGAAGACACCGGCACTCACTTGGCAAGAAATCCAGGCTACCTGTTTCACTGGCCACATAACACCTATGGACAGCTGTATACGCACTGACAAGTAATGCCTGCAGAAACAAAGAAAGGGAAACTTTGTATTCATTTCTTTGGCAAATTAAAATAAATATCTCGAGCCATAAGATGGATAAAAGGAACTGTCTTCTGTGCCTTTGGCAACCCATCGGGTAAGACACGGGTCCATGAATTAAGTGTCGATTGCCTTACAATATGTGAATTACCTCTCTCTGTCAGTACACATGGCTTTCAGCTTCTAAGTAAAAAAAAAAGGCATTGACACCATATGCTTTGAATTTTCATGAAATATTTGGAAAGTGCTTGAGGAAACTTACCTCCACCTTCTGCTGTATTCCATAGTTAGTGCCTGAGCTGTGCTCGAAGACGCTATTTTGAGACCAACTCGTCCTGTATGTGCATTTGTTTCTTCCAAATGCACCACCTTTCCACAAAGCCAGCTGGAGTAATTATAGCTGAGAGATCTAATCTATCTCTCCAACTCCTTCTGCATCATTAAGTCAAGCACTAGCAGAGGTCTGGAGTAACTCTGAGCTGGATTGACTTGGGTGTACGTTGGGACCTGCTTCTTCCTCAATTCATCCTCCTTTCAAAATGCTTTACTGGTCACTGAAATGGAAGATATGGGTGTCACCCTCAGGATGCTGAATGGAAATTCAGAAGCTGACTTGTTATAGGCTCTTCGCTAAGCTGCCTACCTATTCCTCAGTTAACTCAGCTAAAAGACAAAACAAAAATAAAAACAAAAGAAAACTGACAATAGCCATTTTATAGGTAACTCTGAGTCTCTGAGTGAGTAGATTCAAAGCCTGAACAGTAGCATCTCATATATATATATATATATATATATATATATATATATATATATATGACAGTGGATCTAATCATGATGGTTTCTTGCCAGATAGAATGATGTATAGACATGAGGAGACTTGTGAGATGAAATACAGAATGCCCAATTCTTTTTTTTTTCTTAAATAAAGGATGGGCCATTAGTCTAATAGAGATATAACTTGTAAATTATCTATGCTGTCATTTGCTGATTCTGCAACCCAGTACCCCTGACTCTTCCTACTCAAATACAGATTCCAAGGGCCACAGGACAGCTGAGGCCACAATCATCCCCCAAAATGCATGTTCTTTACTGCCAGGAGAATACCTGATGGTCATCAGGATCCTCTGCCTCCTACTCACCGTTATT
Organism: Rattus rattus; assembly: GCF_011064425.1. NCBI lineage: Eukaryota > Metazoa > Chordata > Mammalia > Rodentia > Muridae > Rattus > Rattus rattus. Next base: position 20,292,559 of record NC_046167.1, read on the forward strand.
AGGAATTTCCTAATATCCAGGGGAAGAGCACTACATCAAATCCAAGATGCTATTTCAAAGCCCAGATCACTAGTTCATTCTGTGGTTTAAGGAGAAAAAAGTTAATATGCTTCAGACTGTGTATTTTATCTCCAAGGCTCTTAAATGAAACCGACTTTAAAGGCTCAGTAAGTGTTCTACATTGATCCCATTCCCCTGTCCTTGTAATTCTATGTTCTTTCTCTTGATGACTGGGAATTAGCGTGATAAAGAAAATATTATGGTTTTGTTTATTGAGTACAGACAATTACCCTGCTAAGACTTCTGTATATATGGATTTAGTAGTTGCAAATCCCCATAAAGTGGATATTATCCAAACAGCCACACCAGCAGACACAGACTTATGTTAGATATAGAAGTAACTGGAGACATTTGCACAACTGGTCTCTAGGAACAGCTAAGAAACCTTCAAGGGTAACACAGAATTTGGACCCAGTTCCTTCTTGATGCAAAGTGCTTTTTATTGTTCTCCTGCGCTACCCAGAGAAATTTATTTAAAAATAACTGTCCTGTCCTCTACTTTCTATCCCTCCATTTCTCTTGTTAAACAAAAGAAACTAACATTACATGTTTTTAAAGGCATTGAGCACAATAAAGTCTGTGACATAATGGCCTCCAGAATAAAATGCAGGTGATTTCAGTACCACACCCGAGCAAATGACGGCACCTAGGGGAGCATGTGTCTCACTGAGCTTCCTCCTCAGACACTGTGCGTTCACAGAACTATGTTTTGTCTCTTCCTAGAATCTGCATCTTTATGTAGATTTAAAGGCTCTTGAGGTCCTACTGCCCCTGTGACAATCCATGGAGCTTATTTTACTTTTATTCTCATGATACTTTGCTGCAATGCAGAGGATCAAACTCCGGGTTTTGTGTGTGCTAAGTCAGCCCTCTATCGCTGAATTCCATCCCTGTCACACGAGGATTTGCTACAGTTTTTCATTTTTCTAAGCTAGCTTGGCTTCTGATAATCATTGCTTTTAATTATTCATTAACTACTCTTGTCTTTGCTTCTCAAAAATGCACTGAAGTACCAGAGCATTCTGCATTTTAATTATTCTTTTTTTTTTCTTCAAAAGGAAAAGGGGGGTAATAATAATCCTGGCTATCAAACCCATTTGTACATTTTAGCTGTCCATGACGTTCAGTTCCTGGAGGTGCGGGTGTCTAACACCCCTGAAAAAATATGCTTTGGTAGACTCTAGGCCCTGGATCAGCTTCCTGAACTGGTGGTCATCTATAAAGGTTTATAACCTTTTACAGCTGGGTCAGCAAAATTCCCCATGTTCAAATAGACTGCTAAGAGTAATTCTACTCTTTTTAATGGGCAGATCTTTTAGAAAAGCAAAAAGTAATTCATTGAATTAGGTTTATCTAAGCTGACTGTTTAACCAGCTAATTTATTTATGACCTATTATTAGTCTAGGAATAGCATTTCCACTGCATAGCTACGTTAGAAATAAACAATTTTAGTAAATTGGGCTGCTGCTGTTTGTTACCTCATCCTATCTTTTCTCCAGAAATCAGTTGGTTCTTTTTCTCCTCCGTGAAGCCATTCACCTGTATAATAAATCATGAGCTTAATCACATTGACATGTATTACACCTGAACCAGAAACAGCTTAATATCTAAGCTACACTGTGCCCAACTCCAGTGATAGAATCAGGTCTTACATATAGATTTTTCTCGTTTAGCCTAGCAAATACAATATGTGCCTCTCCACACACATACGAAGGTGAAGGTTTGTAAGTTTTATCTCCAGAACTGTCAACTAATAATGTAGTAGGTCCAATTACAGGCACTGTCTGAAAGTTTAGCCATTTGTGTGAAAACCTCATTCAGGAAAGTCAAATTATAAATAGTACAGGCTTTGCTGCTGGCTAAATTTTATTCACTTGTAGGGTTTCGGTGACATTCTTTCTTATACGTCTTGAAGGAGTGCCTCGTTACCTTGAGCTATATAAAGCAAGAAGTTAAAAAGGAAAGAAAAAAAGGGTGTGGGTGGGGAAAGAAGGGAGTGATTTGAGATAATCTGCACCCAAGTTTGCTCACTAGCAATTTGGGAATTAACCTCCAGACCCTGGGAAATACTAAGAGGATGAAAAATAAACAGAGTAGCACAAGGGAAGGGAAGCGTGCTGCAGGAGTATACATCCTGGGCCCCCAGGGCTCATATAAAAGTGAATCAAAATAGTTTGTTCCCATAACTTTCAGGGAGGTCATAGAGACTGGATATGTAGCTCTTTTGATAGAGCTCAACAATATCATGAGGACATTGGTTCAATCTCCACACTGAAAGGTGAAATAATATACACATGCAATGTCAACTCTCGGGAGGTAGAGGCAGAAGTATTAGACATTCAAGGTCATTCTCAGCTACTTTGTAAGTCTGAAGGCAGCCTGGGCTATATGAGACCCTGAAGGATGGAAGGAAGGAAGGAAGGAAGGAAGGAAGGAAGGAAGGAAGGAAGGAAGTATGGATGGATGAATGAAGAAGGTACAGAGAGATGAATGTATCTTGATTTACTATTTAAATTTGGAGACTAGCCTGGAGCTAAGGTTCTGCAGTTCAGAGTACTTTCTACTCTTGATGACAACCCCAGTTTAGTTTGCAGAACCTACATAAGGACCTCTTCTGGAGTTTGCAAGCACCAGACATGTGTGTGGTACATATGCATACATGTAGGCAAGCATTCATACACATAAATGAAAATATATATGTTTGTAAAGTATATACGTGTGATATGGAAATGACAATTGTTGTCATCTTAGGAAAACATGTTTGTATCCAGTGAGTCACTGGATATAAAGCAGACCGTATGTCTTCCACCACATAATGGTAAGGGTCTCTCCACTGGAAACTGCCCCACAACCGAAGGAGCCTCAATCTTAGGCAGTTAATGTTGTGTTCCTGATGTTCTAGGAAGTTCTGAGTTCCATTAAAAAAAATGTTTTTCTTTCATTTTGTTGCTGTGACAAACACTGTCACCAAAATCAACTTAGGGTAGAAAAGGATTAAGTCAGACCCTTCCCAACCAAGACACCAACAAGACTGCATACCTCATTTGAATCTAGATCTATATTTAAAAATTAAGAAGCGTTATCTCTGCTCTGCATTTTCTCAGAGAATTGTAAGCTGAAATTCTAAGAGACGGGAGAGAAATGATGAACGAGATGGCTTTGTTAAGCATTGCTAAATGTTGAGAATAAAACAGTGTATTAGTTAGTCCTTAAAATAGTCCATAAAGCCTGTGTCATGTAGGAGAAAAACCACTGAATAGGAGAGTTTATTATGCATTGCTAAATTTGGTGGAGGGAATAGCATGGGGACTACTATTGCAGACACTATGCTGTTAGGCTGAAATCTGAAGTAGTAATTCGTGTACACTGGAGTACCCTGTTTAAGGATTCACAGGGCAGCGATAGTAAGGTTGTTAGAGTTGGATAGTGTTTGCACTGCTTTTACTACTCATGTGAATCTGGCGGTTTCCATAGTTAATGAATTGGGATTTCTTTCTCTCACATCCATTTCTCAATTTATTGTAAGACCAGAAGATATAGCTATGGTAAAGGAACTACAGAAGAGGACTAAAGCTGTGAGCAGTAGGAGTTGCATGTGAGCTCATGTTCAGGTTTAGGTCTGAAATAAATCCTGAAGGTTCATGGGATGTGGCTTGGTCCTCTATAACCCTTGCCCCAATGTAAGGTTCAGAGGTGGGATTTTGGGGTAGCAGTTGAATTGTGAGTGTTCTGACCTACTCTGTGGATCAATCTACTGATGGAATCATAGTTGAACTGAGTATAGAAAGGAAACTGAAGTATGGAACATAGGCCTTGGTGGAGAGTGTGGGTTGCCAGTGTCTTTTAAAAGCACCTTTTCCTAAGACTCTTCTCTCTCTCTGTCCCTCTGTTCCCTGGCCATTCAATAGTGATTCATACCGTCTACTACAGGTCCACACTGCTGACAAGGTCTACTTCACCTGCAGCTTAAGACAGGGGAGCCAGCTGACCACAGATTGAAACCTTTGAAACCATAAGCCAAAGCAAACCATTCCGCCTCAAAATTGCTTTCTCTGGAATCTTGTCACGGTAATTAGAAGCTGTCTAATGCACCATGGAAAGAGGATGGCTGTCAACTCCAACAAGAATTTATTTTGGAGGGAAACAGTGAGACAAGGGAAATTAGATGGAACTTTTAGGGAAGACTGCAAGTTAAAGACGTTATGACCATCTGTTGAGCTCAGTAACAAACCCTCACGGAGAACATGTCTTCTCCTGTTTGAGAAGAGTGTTTTCCAAAGTAAGAGTATGGAAGAGAAAAGGTCCTCACTGCATCTTAAATTTCTTCTTCTATTAAGAAAACCTATCTGTGACCAGAAGATTGTATATCATCCTATACAAAAGGTGAACATTTTCAATGAGCAAAAAAATAATTATGCTACTCATCAATATAGAGAGAGAAAATGCCATCTACAGATGATTCAATTGTCATTGTATTACTTTTCTTATTCTCATGTGTGTGTTTTTATATATGCCTGTGAAGTATATGAGTAGGGGTTCCAAGGTCAATGTTGGATTTCTTCCTCATTAATCTCCACCTTATATTTTCGATTTGAGGCCTCTCACTAAACCTGCAGTGATGGACTGACTAGCCAGCAAATGTTAAGGATCCTCAGGTCTCTTCCTCCCAGAACTGTGAGTAAAGGCACATGCCTCCATGCCTAGCTTTTTATGTAGATTCTGGAGATCTTAACTTGGGTTTTCACACTTGCATGGCAGGCATTCGATCCATGCACTGATCCATCTTCCCAGACCTACAGTTTTCGTGCTCTGAGAAATAAATAGCCACTAGAACTGTGAATGGGTACCATTAGGGGAGCTGTGCCTCACTGTGTGTAGCCTTCTCTTAGCTCTCCCCTCATTCTGAACTTCTCACCTAGAGTGTGGGGTGTCTTCCTGGCAGTTAAGTTGTCTGCGACCTCAATCACTATCCCCGTCCTGACCTTCAAGGACCTCCACAGTCATGACACCAGTTCCTCCTGTGGCTGCGCCAACTGTGCTCGGCAATTGTACATGTCATCTGACTGCATCCATGCTGCTGACATCACAGTTGCCATGGCAACTAATGTATTTCAACAGGGAGAGATGGAGAGTTCTCAACTATAAATAGAGTGAAAATTGAAGAAAATGAGCAATAGAAATAAATGCAGGTGATGGGCTTGTGCATGTGGCAGAGGGGACTTGCACATCGGGGGTGAAGGTCAATATTAAGAGCTGAATTCCAAGCTTTTGCTGTTGATCATGCCAAAGTCCAGGTCCTCCTCAGTTCTATGATATGCAGGGAATTTTCCATGTTCATTGAGTACACATGAACTATTTTCAGAGAAAACCATTCTCTCAGTGTGTGTGTGTGTGTGTGTGTGTGTGTGTGTGTGTGTGTGCTTTACTAGCACAAAATGATCATTACAACAGATTCTGCAACATTTCCATATAGCTCTATGTAAATTGCCGAGATTGAAACAACTGGGGACTCAAATAGGGGGCTTGCAGAATGGTCTATTGTTTAAGAGCAAGAAAGAGAAAAAGGAAAAGGTAAATCATTATAGATTAGTCAGCAGTGAGCTCGCAGGGATAATTATAGAGGGGACCTGAGACTAAGTGGTTCAAACACATGCAACTCACTCTACAGCAGCACAAGGAGGAATATCCTAGTATCTAATCACTCCACCCTAATGTCTGCAATTCAGAACTCTTTACAATTGTCTTTATGAATCTAATCTGCCCTGGAGGTAAGGGGGAGATGGATGATGTCAATCTGGAGAATCAATTATTTATACTAATCACAGCGTCACAGATTTAGCGGTGGCCTTGAAAGACACCATCTGTCCTTTCTCATCCTCCAAGAAAGACTACAGATTTCACCATGCCCCATGTTCCATAATAAGAAACATTTCCAGATAGAGTTTTAAACCATACGTGAATAGAGAATATAGCAAAACTCATGTTAACGCAGAAGGAGAAAATTTCATACTGCCTCAACCCAGACTATTACAACCAACTAAGACATGCTAAGAGTAGTTAAAAAATAGTTCCTTTCCCAGTGAAGATCCCCAAGTTGGTTATCTAATACCAAGTGGTCTTCTCTGAAATCATGTATAAGTAGCATTATACAGACTGGGCAGGGGTGTGTGTGTGTGTGTGTGTGTGTGTGTGTGTGTGTGTGTGTGTGTCTGTAAGCAATTAAAGAAATAAAGGTCATAAATTTCATAAATTTGAGAGAGAATTCATAGCAGGAACCCTTCCTTCTATAGAGACACTAAGTAAGATAGGTGCAAATGTTTAATCTTCCCCTGTGCAGGAAAGCCAGGTGTTAGCTAGGCTCTGTGGTCTGCCTCTCCATGTTGTTCACCCTCTAAAAGAAGGTGGAAAAGGAAAGAAAGGGAAAGAAGATTAGAACGGAGGGAAAATAAGGAGAGAAGGGAGAAAAAGATGAAACAAGAAAAAAAGAAAGGAAAAGAAAAGTCTTCTCACAGCATTGGTCAACTTCCATGGTATAAATATTCTTCTTGGAATCAGTTTGCAGGTATCCAGATGAAATGAATGAGCTCAGATCCAGGAGGGGTTGTGTGCTATTGACACGTGAATTGTATCAGGCCAGTTTTAACATATCAGTGGACACAGCCTCAATCATTTATGCTGCTTACTGATGGTTCCATAAATGTCAACCAATCATTAAAAACAGAAGTGTAATTGAAAATTACACTTGAGAGCTGAGAAGACAGACGGTCAGTCAGTAAGGGCTTGGCTTGCAAGTAGGAACACCTGAGTACCTGAGAGTGATGCCCTGATTCCATGTAAAAAGCCAGGCATGGTAGCATATGCTTTTAATCTTGGCCAACCAGACTAACCTATTTAGTGAGCCCCCAGTTTCTATATCAAAGAAAGGTGAGTAACTGATAAGGAATGAGACTGAAGTTGATCTCTGTCATCCACATCACATGCACACCTATAAATCTGCACATGCACACACACACACACACACACACACACACACACACACACACACCCTGAGGTGGAGGGTGTTCCGATTACAAAACCTAAAGCAGTGGAAAGCCAAGCAAAATTCTGTGTTTGGAAGATTTAGCAAAACTAATGTGTTACTTTCCCCCTGAGCAATGTAGTTCTTCTCACAGTCTTAACACAATGCTTCGTAGCCATAGATATATTTGTGCAAACATTGATATAGAAAAATAAGAAAGTAGAATAGTCTGAATAATTCTTCTAAATTGGGAGGATATGCCTTATTAGATTTATTACAGAGCTATCATGATTAATGAGTATGGCACTGGTGGAGAAACACACACACAGCTCAAGCAATGAGAGAACCCAAGTACAGAACAGCCTATACTCACCAACTGGGTTGTTAAAAGAACAAAGGAAAATTGGGAGAAAGGGCTATTTTTCTAAACAATGCACTGCAGGAAGCTTTATATGCAATGCTCTTGGGAAAATGGACATTTGAATATCTCTTCAAAATCCTGCTTTTACTTCCTTTGAGTAAACTATACATACAGACAAATACTATTCATTCTGAAAGAAGAGAAACATTTTGATTACAAGATTACATTTGAGAGCTGAGTAGGTGGTCAGTCAGTAAGGGCTTGGCTTGCAAGCATAAGTACCAGAGTACGATGTCCCACTCCCATGTAAAAGCTGAAGAAGCATGGAAATATTACACTAAAGTAGATACACGTTTCCATGAAGGGCACCAATCAAATGACTCTTGTCACATGAGGCAACTAGAACAGTTGAACTTAATAAAAATAAAAAAGTTGGATGGAGGTTGGTTGAACCTGGGGACTATTGTTTAATGTATATAAAATTCTAGTTATGAAGATGAAGACATTCTGTGAATGGCATGGGATTGACATGCTACAAAGTGTTTAGTGGCACCAAACAGCACAGTTAACAATGATGAGCCCAGGAGAGGTTATACCCTGTGTTTTGACCCAATTAAACAAAGAAAAGCAGTGCTGGAACTATAAGGGAGATACATACATATATCGTGTGTGTGTGTGTGTGTGTGTGTGTGTAATAGATGAATTATAGATTATAGATAGATGATTATGACATACATATGATAAATATACAGATGACAGATAAACAACTGTTAAATACATGCATGCCTACAGATAGATATATAACACATAAGACTGATAGGCAGATAGGTAGATAGACAAATAGATGATAGATAGATAATAGATAGATGATAGCTAGATGAGACAGATTATAGATAAGAGAGAACAGACACAGCTAGCTAATGGTTTGATGAGAAAAACTAAAGAGTGAAACTGTGAACATTATATTGTATGAAAGAATTAATTTAAAGGTATCTGCCAAAGGCTACCCTTAGCTTGGAGAGGGGTTCTGAGAGAAGGTGTGTCTGGAATCTTGGAAAACAAACCACTCAACATCAAATCAGGGGTCCAAGCTGGTGGTCTATGTTCTGCTGGAGACAGCTTTGCAGTCCCCTCTCTTGCTCTTATGCTTTCTTTCTCTCTGATCTGCTTTTTCTCTCTCGGATCTGCCTTTTCTGGAAAACCCCAGACAATGCTCCCTCCCCCACCCCCCTCTCTCCCTCCCTCAGCTTGAAACATTCCCCAAGCAATTCTCACTTACTATTTTAAAAATTCTCTAGATAGCTCATCTCGCTCTATGTTCTGCTTGAGACAGTTCTGTAAGAAATTCTCTCTTGCTATTCTAAGCAATTCTCTGGATAGTTCATCTCCTGCAGACCACAAACCCAGTCTTTTGTTTTACATCTAGTCATTTAATTACATATCAATCTACTCTTTTAGTCTATGAATTAATCTAGTCATTTAATTATCATATTAATCAATATCCCATGGCCCCAGCTTTTTAATTTTTAGAAAACAGCGACCACACACTTCCTTTTAAAAGATTTCAGAGGTCTACCTGGCTCTGTTAACTGCAGAGAATAAGGTAGCTGGGTGGGATCCTCACCTGCAATTATCATTTCTACCACACCTGGGCCTGGACTCACTGTGTCCCAGGCTGACCTTGAACTCAGGAATCTGCCTACTTTGTATCTGCCTGCCTATCTTTTTGGCGAGCTGGTGCATTAATGCCATGCCTTTGTTTCTCTAAATTCATGAAGTTCCTCCTATAATTCATATGGCATCCTTATTTCTGGCATAGTTGAGATGTTATATATTTTAAAACTCCTGTTTTTAGAGTTCTTTTCTAGAGCCTTAAGGGCTCTCTGAAGGTTCTAGTGTTTACCATTTTGCTAAGGCATTAGCCAGACCTTCATCTCCCAGACTCATGCTGTCTCAGATTATCATGGAGTCATTAACAGTAACAGGGAGGACATTCCTCAAAGAAATGTGAAAATATGTACATTTCTATACAAATAAGCCTTATGCCCATGGCAGCCCTTGACACTTGAAGAAGCCCATATTTTCTGGTCCTGTACCAGGAACAGGAACCATGTCATTTGTTTCCCCACCAAGGCCATGCCAGACTCAGCAGTTATCAAAAATTTGAATTCAACTTTTTTGGAAAAACTAGAAGGCAATTTTTAGATCTCAATCAGTTGAATTGTTTAGGAACAGGATATCAGACTCAGACACCCTAAGAGGAAACTAGACAGTGAGTTTTATCAACATCAAAATCAGAAGCTGTGAAAAACCACGAAGATGGATAAAAAAAAAACAACTTCAGGCTCTTGGGTACTATACCCTAGGTTCAGATTTAAAAGACCAAAGCAACCACAACAACAAACAACACTACCACCACCCCCAAAAACCACCAACTTATGTCAAGAATTGGGGAAAATTTTTAAATCTCCACAGTAAAATCTAAACGACTCCATTAGAGAACATTTACTTGAAGAGCAAAGGATACACGTAAGAGACCAACCCTTAAAACCCGCTCAGCTCCATTAGCCATTGGTGTGATGTAAATGAAGTACCTGAGGAGCTGTCAGTTGCCACCAATCAGTGAAGCGGAAATGAAATTAAGGTCCCAGCTGCTGGCGATGATGTGGAGAAGGTGGACCATTCATGCAGGGCATTGAAGAGGGACCACCCTGGGAGAGAATCTGGTGCTTCCTTGCACCACTAAACATGAACGTCTCATGTAACTCAGCAAGTGTAGGTTGAGGCATGCTCTCTGAGAAGGAAAGACTTAACCTGCACACGACAAGGACAACATCTTTCCTCACATCAGCAAAAATGTGGATTCAAACCTTCTTCCTGGTATGCCGGAAAGGCTATATACACCACAGCTCGTCCATGGAGCAGATGGGTACTAACAGGAAAAAGCAACAGCCTTGTAACATATGCTGAGTGGGGTAGCTCTCCAGGGCATTAGACGTTAGGGTGGAAAATGTCAGTCTTGAAAGGTCCCCTGGTGTTTGCGCTCATTTAGGAAACATTTTCAAAATGATACCAGAGATGGAGGAGGCAGTGATTGTGGCCAGGCACCGGGCATCAAGGATGGAAATAGAGGAGTATCACGAGTAAGCATCTCTGGGGGAGGGTAACACTACACACCGACACGCAAACAAATGTAAAAATGGATAAATGCCAGCTAACGTACATGTGACACAGTAAGCTATAATGTGCCAAGAGTGAATGCAAGAGCAGCACCAGATGTGGAAATCCTAGATTTGACTTTTGACTACAGCTCTATAGGATGACCTGCATCATGGGGAGACACCAGGTGAAAGGAACGAGACAGCAAACTAGCTTAACAACTTCCTATTATTCCCTGACTATACACACACAAAGAATACCCTTAAAGTCAAATTACAAAGACGTTAGGGTAGATATCCAAAAGGATGATAATAACAGCCCCTGTAAAAATCCACTGGGGGCTGGTGAAATGGCTCAGCCGGAAAAGACACTTACTGCCAAGCCTGAGGACCTCAGTCTCATCCACAGGACCTATATGGTTGAAGGATAGAACCAACTCCTGCAAGCTGTCCTCCAACCTACATATTTGCGCCATGGCAAATGCGAGCTCTCACGCAAACACCAAACATTAATTAATTAATTAATTAATTATCTTACTTATTTAAAACAGAAGGCTGCAGAGATGGCTGGGCAATTAAGAGTGCTTGCTTTTGCCAAGTGTGCAAATTCCAATCTCAACACTTGTAACCACCTATAACCCCAACTCCCAAGGATCCAACTCCCAAGGATCCAACTCCTTCTGGCCTCTGTGGCCTTCTGCACTATGGGCAAGATCTACATGCAGAAGCAAACATATACACATATTTAAAAACCATTTCAAGTTTTGGCCAGACTCCCGGACCAGCGGAGGATCCCTGCCTTCAGCAGCTCTCTGCTCCCAGGCCCCCTGGAGGGGAGTTCTCGCCGCCTGGTCGGGCGAGCACTCCTGAGGCAGCAGAGCGGAGGAGACCACCAACGCTGCCCACCCCTGCCCACATCCCGGGCCCAGGAGGAAACTGTATCACGGCCTCTGGGTACCCGTGAGGGAGGGCCCAGGGCAGCAGATCCACTGCGTCTGAGACACCGCACCTGAAGGGACCGCCCGGATAACCAGTTCTCTGCACCCAAATCCCGTGGGAGGGAGAGCTAATTCTTCACAGAGAGAGGCCCGCCTACGAGATAATGACGAGACTGCACGCTGCACACAGTACTGACCCCAGAGGAAAACAAAAGCTATCTGGAACCCTGGTGCACCAAACCTCCCGGAAGGGGCGGCGCAGATCTTCCTGGCTGCTGAGGCCGTGGAGAGCTCATAGGCAACACCCCGCGAGCAAACTTGAGCCTGGGGACCACAGGTAAGACAAACTTTTCTGCTACAAACGACTTGCCTGGTGAACTCAAGACACAGGCTCACAGGAACAGCTGAAGACCTGTAGAGAAGAAAAACTACGCGCCCGAAAACAGAACACTCTGTCCCCATAACTGGCTGAAAGAAAACAGGAAAACAGGTCTACAGCACTCCTGAAACACAGGCTTATAAGACAGTCTAGCCACTGTCAGAAATAGCAGAACAAAGTAACACTAGAGATAATCTGATGGCGAGAGGCAAGCGCAGGAACCCAAGCAACAGAAACCAAGACTACATGGCATCATCGGAGCCCAATTCTCCCACCAAAGCAAACACAGAATATCCAAACACACCAGAAAAGCAAGATCTAGTCTCAAAATCATATTTGATCATGATGTTGGAGGACTTCAAGAAAGACATGAAGAACTCCCTTAGAGAAACACAGGAAAACATAAACAAACAAGTAGAAGCCTACAGAGAGGAATCGGTCAAAAATTCCTAAAAAGAATTCCAGGAAAACATAAATAAACAAGTAGAAGCCCATAGAGAGAGTCACAAAAATCCCTGAAAGAATTCCAGGAAAACACAATCAAACAGTTGAAGGAATTAAAAATGGAAATAGAAGCAATCAAGAAAGAACACATGGAAACAACCCTGGATATAGAAAACCAAAAGAAGAGACAAGGAGCTGTAGATACAAGCATCACCAACAGAATACAAGAGATGGAAGAGAGAATCTCAGGAGCAGAAGATTCCATAGAAATCATTGACTCAACTGTCAAAGATAATGTAAAGCGGAAAAAGCTACTGGTCCAAAACATACAGGAAATCCAGGACTCAATGAGAAGATCAAACCTAAGGATAATAGGTATAGAAGAGAGTGAAGACTCCCAGCTCAAAGGACCAGTAAAATCTTCAACAAAATCATAGAAAAAACTTCCTAACCTAAAAAAAGAGATACCCATAGGCATACAAAAGCCTACAGAACTCCAAATAGATTGGACCAGAAAAGAAACACCTCCGTCACATAATAGTCAAAACACCAAACGCACAAAATAAAAAAAAGAATATTAAAAGCAGTAAGAGAAAAAGGTCAAGTAACATATAAAGGCAGACCTATCAGAATCACACCAGACTTTTCGCCAGAAACTATGAAGGCCAGAAGATCCTGGACTGATGTCATACAGACCCTAAGAGAACACAAATGCCAGACCAGGTTACTGTATCCTGCAAAACTCTCAATCAACATAGATGGAGAAACCAAGATATTCCATGACAAAACCAAATTTACACAATATCTTTCTACAAATCCAGCACTACAAAGGATAATAAATGGTAAAGCCCAACATAAGGAGGCAAGCTATACCCTAAAAGAAGCAAGAAACTAATCGCCTTGGCAACAAAACAAAGAGAAGAAAAGCACACAAACATAACCTCACATCCAAATATGAATACAACAGGAAGCAATAATCACTATTCCTTAATATCTCTCAACATCAATGGCCTCAACTCCCCAATAAAAAGACATAGATTAACAAACTGGATACGCAACGAGGACCCTGCATTCTGCTGCCTACAGGAAACACACCTCAGTGACAAAGACAGACACTACCTCAGAGTGAAAGGCTGGGAAACAACTTTCCAAGCAAATGGTCGGAAGAAGCAAGCTGGAGTAGCCATTCTAATATCAAATAAAGTCAATTTTCAACTAAAAGTCATCAAAAAAGATAAGGAAGGACACTTCATATTCATCAAAGGAAAAATCCACCAAGATGAACTCTCAATCCTAAATATCTATGCCCCAAATACAAGGGCACCTACATACGTAAAAGAAACCTTACTAAAGCTCAAAACACACATTACACCTCACACAATAATAGTAGGAGATTTCAACACCCAACTCTCATCAATGGACAGATCATGGAAACAGAAATTAAACAGAGACGTAGACAGACTAAGAGAAGTCATGAGCCAAATGGACTTAACAGATATTTATAGAACATTCTATCCTAAAGCAAAAGGATATACCTTCTTCTCAGCTCCTCATGGTAATTTCTCCAAAATTGACCATATAATTGGTCAAAAAATGGGCCTCAACAGGTACAGAAAGATAGAAATAATCCCATGCGTGCTATCAGACCACCACGGCCTAAAACTGGTCTTCAATAACAATAAGGGAAGAATGCCCACATATACATGGAAATTGAACAATGCTCTACTCAATGATAACCTGGTCAAGGAAGAAATAAAGAAAGAAATTAAAGACTTTTTAGAATTTAATGAAAATGAAGATACAACATACCCAAACTTATGGGACACAATGAAAGCTGTGCTAAGAGGAAAACTCATAAGCGCTGAGTGCCTGCAGAAAGAAACAGGAAAGAGCATATGTCAGCAGCTTGACAGCACACCTAAAAGCTCTAGAACAAAAAAGCAAATACACCCAGGAGGGAGTAGAAGGCAGGAAATAATCAAACTCAGAGCCTGAAATCAACCAAGTAAAACAAAAGGACCATAGAAAGAATCAACAGAACCAAAAGTTGGTTCTTTGAGAAAATCAACAAGATAGATAAACCCTTAGCCAGACTAACGAGAGGATACAGAGAGTGTGTCCAAATTAACAAAATCAGAAATGAAAAGGAGACATAACTACAGATTCAGAGGAAATTCAAAAAAATCATCAGATCTTACTATAAAAGCCTATATTCAACAAAACTTGAAAATCTGCAGGAAATGGACAATTTCTAGACAGATACCAGGTACCGAAGTTAAATCAGGAACAGATAAACCAGTTAAACAACCCCATAACTCCTAAGGAAATAGAAGAAGTCATTAAAGGTCTCCCAACCAAAAAGAGCCCAGGTCCAGACAGGTTTAGTGCAGAATTCTATCAGACCTTCATTAAAGACCTCGTACCAATATTATCAAACTATTCCACAAAATTGAAACAGATGGAGCACTACGAATTCCTTCTATGAAGCCACAATTACTCTTATACCTAAACCACAAAAAGACCCAACAAAGAAAGAGAACTTCAGACCAATTTCCCTTATGAATATCGATGCAAAAATACTCAATAAAATTCTGGCAAACCCAATCCAAGAGCACATCAAAACAATCATTCACCATGATCAAGTAGGCTTCATCCCAGGCATGCAGGGATGGTTTAATATCTGGAAAACCATCAACGTGATCCATTATATAAACAAACTGAAAGAACAAAACCACATGATCATTTCATTAGATGCTGAGAAAGCATTTGACAAAATTCAACACCCCTTCATGATAAAAGTCCTGGAAAGAATAGGAATTCAAGGCCCATACCTAAACATAGTAAAAGCCATATACAGCAAACCAGTTGCTAACATTAAACTAAATGGAGAGAAACTTGAAGCAATCCCACTAAAATCAGGGACTAGACAAGGCTGCCCACTCTCTCCCTACTTATTCAATATAGTTCTTGAAGTTCTAGCCAGAGCAATCAGACAACAAAAGGAGGTCAAGGGATACAGATCGGGAAAAGAAGAAGTCAAAATATCACTATTTGCAGATGATATGATAGTATATTTAAGTGATCCCAAAAGTTCCACCAGAGAACTACTAAAGCTGATAGACAACTTCAGCAAAGTAGCTGGGTATAAAATTAACTCAAATAAATCAGTAGCCTTCCTCTGCACAAAAGAGAAACAGGCCGAGAAAGAAATTAGGGAAATGACACCCTTCATAATAGATCCAAATAATTTAAAGTACCTCGGTGTGACTTTAACCAAGCAAGGGAAAGATCTGTACAATAAGAACTTCAAGACTCTGAAGAAAGAAATTGAAGAAGATCTCAGAAGATGGAAAGATCTCCCATGCTCATGGATTGGCAGGATTAATATAGTAAAAATGGCCATTCTACCAAAAGCGATCTACAGATTCAATGCAATCCCCATCAAAATACCAATCCAATTCTTCAAAGAGTTAGACAGAACAATCTGCAAATTCATCTGGAATAACAAAAAACCCAGGATAGCTAAAACTATCCTCAACAATAAAAGGACTTCAGGGGGAATCACTATCCCAGATCTCAAGCAGTATTACAGAGCAATAGTGATAAAAACTGCATGGTATTGGTACAGAGACAGACAGATAGACCAATGGAACCGAATTGAAGACCCAGAAATGAACCCACACACCTATGGGCACTTGATTTTTGACAAAGGAGCCAAAACCATCCAATGGAAAAAAGATAGCATTTTCAGCAAATGGTGCTGGTTCAACTGGAGGTCAACATGTAGAAGAATGCAGATCGATCCATGCTTATCACCCTGTACAAAGCTTAAGTCCAAGTGGATCAAGGACCTCCACATCAAACCAGATACACTCAAACTAATAGAAGAAAAACTCGGGAAGCATTTGGAACACATGGGCACTGGAAAAAATTTCCTGAACAAAACACCCATGGCATATGCTCTAAGATCAAGAATCGACAAATGGGATCTCATAAAACTGCAAAGCTTCTGTAAGGCAAAGGACACTGTGGTTAGGACAAAACGGCAACCAACAGATTGGGAAAAGATCTTTACCAATCCTACAACAGATAGAGGGCTTATATCCAAAATATATAAAGAACTGAAGAAGTTAGACAGCAGGGAGACAAATAACCCTATTAAAAAATGGGGTTCAGAGCTAAACAGAGAATTCACAGCTGAGGAATGCCGAATGGCTGAGAAACACCTAAAGAAATGTTCAACATCGTTAGTCATAAAGAAATGCAAATCAAAACAACCTGAGATTTCACCTCACACCAGTGAGAATGGCTAAGATCAAAAACTCAGGTGACAGCAAATGCTGGCGAGGATGTGGAGAAAGGGAACACTCCTCCATTGTTGGTGGGGTTGCAGACTGCTACAACCATTCTGGAAATCAGTCTGGAGGTTCCTCAGAAAATTGGACATTGAACTGCCTGAGGATCAGCTATACCTCTCTTGGGCATATACCCAAAAGATGCCCCAACATATAAAAAAGACACGTGCTCCACTATGTTCATAACAGCCTTACTTATAATAGCCAGAAGCTGGAAAGAACCCAGATGCCCTTCAACAGAGGAATGGATACAGAAAATGTGGTACATCTACACAATGGAATATTACTCAGCCATCAAAAACAATGACTTTGTGAAATTCGTAGGCAAATGGTTGGAACTGGAAACTATCATCCAGAGTGAGCTAACCCAATCACAGAAAGACATACATGGTATGTACTCATTGATAAGTGGCTATTAGCCCAATGCTTGAATTACCCTAGATGCCTAGAACAAATGAAACTCAAGATGGATGATCAAAATGTGAATGCAGATCGCTCCTGAGAGACACAGCCAGAATACAGCAAATACAGAGGCGTATGCCAGCAGGAAACCACTGAACTGAGAACAGGACCCCTGTTGAAGGAATCAGAGAAAGAACTGGAAGAGCTTGAAGAAGCTCGAGACCCCATATGTACAGCAATGCCAACCAACCAGAGCTTCCAGGGACTAAGCCACTACCCAAAAGACTATACATGGACTGACCCTGGACTCTGACCTCGTGGGTTGCAATGAATATCCTAGTAAGAGCACCAGTGGAAGGGAAGCCCTGGGTCCTGCTAAGACTGAACCCCTAGTGAACTAGACTGTTGGGAGAGGGCAGCAATGGGGGGGGAGGGTTGGGAGGAACACCCATAAGGAAGGGGAGGGGGAGGGGATGTTTGCGGAAGCAGGAAAGGGAATAACACTTTCGAAATGGATATAAAAATACTCAAGTTAATAATAATAAAAAATAAATAAAATAAAAAAAATAAAAAAAAATAAAAACCATTTCAAGAAAGTCCATCTTTTTTTTTTTCGGAGCTGAGAACCGAACCCAGGGCCTTGTGCTTGCTAGGCAAGCTCTCTACCACTGAGCTAAATCCCCAACCCCAGTCCATCTTAAAAGTAAAAATTCATTGGACCAAACTGATGTAATGGGTTCCCATTCTTCCTGTGACTTCCTTCCTTCACTATTTAAATTTTGCTGAAGTTTGAAAAGTACTAAGAAACAGCAGAATGGCTCGTTTTATTTTATTTTAACAGTAACTATAAATAATTTCAGGGCATGTTCTCCGTCCCCAAAGCCCACCAGGAATTAAGCTAGGACTCCTCAGGAGATGATGTCCTGAGTCAGTATTGTGGGACAGAATACCTGCCCATCTAATTGCACGCTGTTCTGTCGGTTTTTCCCTTTGGTTGATTTCCATGAAGAAGGTCACGTGTTCTCACCCTAAGACCTCCAGGCATTCTCAGCTGTCACTTGTGAACAGCTTCTTCCTCCCTCTGCTCTTGCCACATGATGGATGCTGGCAGCTTTTCACTGTTGTGCTGGCAGCCCCAGGCTGTGAAATCAGATGAGCAAATGACCTGAAATGCGACACACCTGGCGAGAGACAAAGGGCACATTTTCCACTAAGTGTTAAAATACTTACCAGAGCTATGGGTATACTTTTGAATGGTGACAAGTTGCAGAAGTAGCATACAAATGACACCACTTGTACCATATATTCTGAAAAACAGGCATTCTTCCTACTCTAATTTCACGTGACTTTTTAAAATGTATTTATTATTATTATTATTATTATCATCATCATCATCATCATCATCATTATTATTAATTGTTATTTTCTTAGTAGTTCCACAGCAGCAGTACAGACTGGGCATGCAGCTCAATTTTCAGAATGTTCACCTAGCATTCATGAAGCCCAAGATTCACTCTCCAGTGTCACATGAAGCAAGGCTGGTAGCATATGGCCTGGATGTGATTCATGCAACTTAAGAGGTGGAGACAAGAAGACGAGATGCTCAAAGTCATCCTTAACTACTTAGTGTGTTCAAGGCTAGCAGGAGATGCATACGACTCTGTACATGCATTATTATTTTGATGTTGCTATAAAATTCACCTAGAGTAACCATAGTAATAACAATGCCCCACCTCTGGAAATTTGAGAAGAGAGATGAAGAGATAGAAATAGGAATAAACCCAGCAAACCATGGTGGGGGACTCCTTTTAATTTTAGAAAAAAGGGGAATATAGGAGAATACTTTGCATCTAAACGTTTAGCATCCAAGTTGTAGCTTCATAAAGATAATGAATGTGTCTCACATCTTTCAATGGGTAATAGAGAAATAGATTTTCTCGGATCAACCTGGAAGACCCTGTGTCACTAGCTCACACGGATTCTGCAGTCGACACCTCCGAGCACAACGTGCCATGATATAATTACCTCCTGCACAAGGCAGCCCTTGGGAACTCAGTCGGTGCCAAGCACAGAACAGCAGCAGACAGACATATGGTCCTCCCTCTCCCTCTGTGATATTTTTATTCAGGAATTTCTGTGCAGGCCCTGGGTTTTGGCTGCTGCATTCCTGAATCTGTCTTGTGAGGCCTCTTTGCTCACAGTAACTCATAGAAGCTGCCTTTCGAACATAAGAAAAAAAAATGATTCATAAATGAACCAAATAGATTCATTAAATGGACCTGGCCCAAGGGATATCGAGCTCATTTTATGAGCAAATTTAATGAATTGTAATGAATGTCCTCATTTGAACATGGTGTGTGTGTGTGTGTGTGTGTGTGTGTGTGTGTGTGTGTGTGCCACAAAGGTATCACAATGATTGTTATCCTAGGCTCATGTGGGAAGGTACAATAGGGAAGATCTTCATAAGGAATGCTTGGGAAGGCAGAATTTTAGATAAGTATTACATATGGATTTTAAATAGGAATAATGAGAGACATAAATCTAATACACATGACCTCCAAAGTAGGAGTCAGCAAAGAAAAACAAATAACGTGTACCAAAGTATTATATGCTTCTTACAAGCTTTCTAGTTTCCAAGTGGTTTTTTTTAAACCATTAAAGGAAAAAAATTCTTGTCTGCCCTGGTAGTTCATGCATGTAAGCTCAGCACCCAAGGTTAAGGTAGAAGGACTGCTATGGGTTCAAGTCCAGCTGGAGTAAGCTGTGGACCAGCCTGAGCCATACAGTGTAGAAAAAGACATGTCTCAAGACAAAAGAAGCAAAAAGGTAGGCTAGAGGTGCCTAAGTGTGATCAGATTGCACTATATAAGCCTGTATCAACACTATGTCTAACGTTCAAAACATAATGTTATTACAAACAGAAGGGGAAGAAGAAAGAAAAGAGTGCCAATACACATGCAATAAAAATATTATTTTTAATGTAAGAAGAGTTAAACAAATGGAAAGAATTTCTTCCCTTTGGAACTGAATCGCAATGTCTACTTCTACTGAAGGCTTCCCCAGTGTCCCCACCACCACCACCTTCAAATATCTGCATTCCTTCAGCCTAACTCTACAGTGACCCTCAACTCATGGTTGTCTGCGTCTGTCATCAGCTGAAATGACACACACACAGCCAAATCAGGGATTCATACAATAACCTACTTCACTGAACCAAGTGTCCATGGAGGAGGTCAACAAGGATTCAATGGCACAGTGAGTTTTATGGGTGGCAGTGACAGAACAGCCTGGAGCAAAGTCATTTCTCCACCTTAAGGGAACATCAGAGTTTCCAGAAGTCAGACCTGACCTGCAGCCTGATGGAGTATGCGTCATCTGTGGATGAGTTCAGTACCTCCTCCATCCTGTTCTGTGCCTTAGGAAGCTGAGTACTGTGATTGATTACCTTCATGGACTCCCAAGATTCTGGTGATCCCCACTAATGGAACAAGATGTTGGGAAGACCTCTTGCCTCTTGCTCTTGCCCTCTTCCACTCTTCTCCTTTGTCCCTTCTCTCCCCATTCCCTTCCCCCCTTCCCTCCACGTGCTCATGGCCAGCATTTACTCCTCTCCTCTTCTACTCTTCTTCTCTCATAAAACCTTTCCATGTGGAAAAAAAAAAGGTGTTGGGAAGAGAAGGTGGCCATATTTTCATTCCCTGCTCCAGTGCAGGGTTGACTCTTGGTGCGCTCCAATTCTTTAGTGCTTCTGTGACTGTTACAGGACCTTGAGCTAGGAGTGCATTATCCAACTCCCGATAGTTACATAGCTGTGGTGGGATACCTTTTTATACAATGGAGACAAAACCTAGCCAAGATCCAACAAAGACAAATAAGGGCAGATGCTGGAAAGGAAGAGGGACGAGGTCATTTACTGCAGCTGCAAAAAATGCTAGTCGATGTGGGCATTTTCAAAAATGCAGGGTGGAAAAACAGTGAGTGGGAAGTGGAACACAGTCAATAAGCGTGTGGACACCATCATGAAGGGGTGAAGGATGAGAAACTGACCCAAAAGATGAAGAAAAATGAGCTGTGTGAGAAGAGAGGAAAGTGTCAACATTTGAAGAAAGCCAGTCTGATTGTGTAGAAAAACGATATACTGACAAGCCAATCCTGACTGAAGGCCTTGCTTCAAAGAAAGAAAAACAAAATAAAAATTTTCAAAAAACCGACAAAACCCTTTCCCCATTAAGTATTGAAACAATTTTAAATAAAATGGATTGATATGAGGGTCTACCAATTCCATTTTGACCACTGAAGCAGGTAAACTAACTTCAGGTCTTACTTCCTAAATTCCTGGAGTCTAATTCCCCATCACCATCCCAGTTTTGAAGCAGACTGCCTGCTGAAACCTCTCATCATTCTCTGCCTCTGTTCTCAGGGAATTAAGTAAATCCTGGTAAAATACTGATTTCATCTCTCCTGTGGACCCTCTGAATGCCCATCCCCTTAGCCCATCCCCATTCCTACATGTCAGCTCCCAATAACTAGAAACGCATTTAACTTGGAACCCTTAATGGCCACATCATTAGGATCCCAGAAGAATTTTCTACCAGGCAAAACATAGCCCCTCTCCCACAATCAGAGAGGGTAACAGAAAGCAAGGAACCAAATAAAGTTAACAAAGTGGAAACCAGATATCGGCAACAAGAATTAAGTTAGTAAAAAAAAAAAAAAAGAATTATATTCTTTCCACTCCCAGATGCACAGATACTAAGATAGAAACACAGTCAATAATAACTCCAGGACAATCTGTCTACACTGGAGCCCAGCAACACTAGCACAGCAAGCTCTGAGGATTACAACATAGCTGACATACAAAAAAAGTACCTTAAAATAGCCTTTATAACTATGATAGAGGTCTTCAAAGAGGAAATAAATGATTTACTTAAAGAAATTGATGAAAACAAAAACAGTGGAAGGAAATGGGGGGAAAAATCCAAGACATGAAAGTAGAAATAGAATCAAGAGAAAAAACCCAAATTGCAAGAAATGTGAAAATGAAAATTTTGGATTTCAGAAAGAACCAGAGAGGCAAGGTCAGGAACAGAATATAAGAAATGGAAAGAGAGAATCTCAATACTGAAGACACAATAGAAGAAGTAGATACCTTGGGCAAAGAAAATGTTAAATCTAAAAAAGTCCTGGCATACAATACCTAGAAAATCTGGGACACTGTAAAAATGCCAAATCTAAGAATAATAAGAATAAAGAAGGGAAAAGAACCTCATTTCAAAAATGCAGAAAATATTTTCAAAAAATTCGTAGACAAAAATTACCATAACCTAAAAAAAGGAGATACCCATAAATGTACACGAAACATAAGAAAACCATAGACTGGAGCAGAAAAAGACTCTTTGGCACATAATCAAAGCAATATGTATGCAGAACAATAATTTAATAATATTAAAAGCTGCAAGAAAAGACCAAGTAACGTATAAAATCAGAACTCTAAGAATAACAGCTGACTTCTTAATACAGACTCTAAAAGCCAGAAGGGCCTAAATGTTCTATAGACTCTAAGAGACCACAAATGTATACTAAATGTATACAGGTTACTATAGCCAACAAAACTTTCAGTCACAATAGATGAAGAAAATAAGACAGTCCAAGATAAAATCAATTTTAAGCAATATCTATCTAGAAATCTAGACATTCCGAAATCACTCAAAGGAAAACTCCAACCTAAAGAGGTTAATTAACCACACCCAAAGAAACAACGAGAATAAATGATCCCAGTCCAACAGATCAAAAGAGGTTAAACAGGTTAACACTGCTTCTTGAAATCATACAACATTAATGGTCTCAATTCTCCAATAAAAAGACACAGACTAACAGAATGGATGGGGAGGGGGGGAACGGTTCCATCCTTCTGTGGCATCCAAGAAACACACCATAATAGCAAGGACAGATATCTCCTCAGGATAAAATGATGGAAAAAGATATTTCAAGCAGATGAACTTAAGATGGAAGCTGGTGTGCAGCCATTTTAAAACCAACATTAACTTCAAACCAAAACCAATCAGAAGAGATAGGAAAAGTAGGAACCTACATCTGCATCAAAGGAAAAAACCTACCAAGAGAATATTGCAATTCTTAACATCTATGAGCCACACAGATGGACACCTACGTTCATAAAAGAAAGACTACTGCAGCTTAAATCACATGTTAGTCCTCTCACCGTGAAATGAGAGATTTCAATATCCCACTCACTCCAACAGACAGATCATCCAGACAAGAACTAAACAGAGAAATGATTGAGCTGACTGATGTTACAAACCAAAAGGACCTAACAAATATTTACAGAGTATTTCACTCTAAACAAAATGCACACGCATACACATACTCTCTCTGTCTCTCTCTGTCTCTCTCTCTGTCTCTCTCTCTGTCTCTCTCTGTCTCTCTCCCTGTCTCTCTCTCTGTCTCTCTCTCTCTGTGTGTCTCTCTCTCTCCCCCTTCTCCTCCTCCTTCTCCTCCTCCTCCTCCTTCCTCCTCCTCCTTCCTCTTCTTTCTTCTTTTGTCTTCTTTCTTCTTTCTTCTTTCTTCTTTCCTTCTTCTTTCTTCTTTCTTCATCTTCGTCTTCGTCTTCGTCTTCATCTTTGTCTTCTCAACACCTCATGGAACTTTCTCCAAAACTAACCACATACTCAGACACAAAGCAAATCTCAACACATACAAGAAAATTGAAATAATACCATATATCCTATCTGATCACCAAGATTAAAACTGAATATCAACAACAACAGAAACCGTGAAAACCCATCAAAATTCTACTGAGTGACATGAGTCAAGACAGAAATTAAAGTCTTCATTCACTTGTATGAAAATGAATACAAGACTCACACAAACTTATGGTACACAATGAAGGACACAATGAAGGTGGTTCTAGTCTTCATTATGTTCATAGAACCAAGTACTTACATACACACGCACACACACACACACACACACACACACACACACACACACACACACACACACAAAGAAAAAAACTGGAGAGAACTCATGCTAGTAATTTAACAACACAACTGAAAGCTCTAGGGAAAAAAGGAAATTACACCTTAAAGTAGTTGACAGCAAAAAAATACTCAGTGAACTTAATAAAATAAAAACAAGTGAAAAAGAACTAAAAAAAGAATCAATGAAACAATGAGTTGGTTCTTTAAGAATATCAATAATATTATCAAACCCTTATCCAAATTAACTAAAAGGCCAAGAGAGAGTATCCAAAATAACAGAATTAGAAGTGAAAAGTAGATATAACAACATGTATCATGGAAAATCAGATATTTATGAGAACATACTTTAAAAACATGTACTCCACCACATTGGAAAATCTAAAAGAAATGAACAATTTTTTCAATACATATCCACTTATCAAAGTTAAATCAAGAACAGATAAGCAATTTTAACAGACTTATAAACCTGAGTGAAGTAGAAGCAGTTATTAAGTTTCCCTGTCAAAAAGCATGGGGTCAGATGATTTTAGAGCAGAATTTTACCAGACTATCAAAGAGAGTTCAGGGCAATAGTCCCCAAGCTATTCCACAAAATAGAAACAGGAGGAACTTTACCAATTCATTTTATGAGGCCATGATTACTCTAATACCCAAAGCACATATAGTCCGAACAAAGAGAGAATGACAGAACATTTTCCTTCATGAACTTAAATGCAAACATTCTCAATAAAGTAGTTGCAGACAGAATCTAAGAATTCATCAAAAAGATCATCAGTCATGATCAAAAATGCTTTATCCCAGAGATACAGGGATAGATCAACATATGTAAATAAATACTTGTAATCCAGAATATAAAAAACTGAAAGACAAAACCATATGATCATCTCATTGGATGCAGAAAAGGCCTTTGACAAAATCCAACACCCCTTCATGAGCAAAGTGAAGAAGAGATTAGGCAAACTATTTCAACATAATAAGAGCAGTGTAGAGCAAGCCCAGAGCCAACATAATGAGGAGAAATATAATCAAAGCAATTCCACTAAAATCAGGAACAAGACATTATTGTTCACTCTCTGGGTATCTATTCAATATAGTCCTTGAATACTTAGCTAGAGCAATAAGACAACC
The DNA here is from genome assembly GCF_011064425.1 of Rattus rattus. Classification (NCBI taxonomy): domain Eukaryota; kingdom Metazoa; phylum Chordata; class Mammalia; order Rodentia; family Muridae; genus Rattus; species Rattus rattus. The sequence goes on from NC_046167.1 coordinate 20,317,800, forward strand.
GAAGGAGATCAGGTGCACATAAATTAAAAAGAAACAACTCAATGTATCTTTATTTACAGATAATATGATTGTGTAAGGGACCCTAAGAATTCCACCTGGGAACTCCTACAGCTGATAAACTCTGATCAAAGCAGCTAGGGAGAAGATTAATTCACAAAAATCAGTAGCCCTCCTATGTACAAATGACAAACAGACTGGGAAAGAAACCGGGGAAACAACACCTTTCACAAGAACCTCAAATAATGTAAAATATCCAAGAGTAGCTCTTACCAAGCAAGTAAAAGACATGTATAATACAAACTAAATCACTGAAGAAAGAAAATGAATAAGACATCAATAGATGGAAATATCTCCCATGCTCATTGAATGGTAAGATTAGCATTATAAAAGATGACCATCGTAGCAAGAGCAATCTACAGATTCAATGCAATCTCTGTTAAAATTCTAGCACAACTCTTCACAGATCTTGAAAGGACAATTTTCAGCTTCCCATTTTTATAATGGAAATACAAAAAACAAAACAAGACAAAAAACAGGATAACTAAAATAATACTGAGTGAGAAAAGAGGTGCTACATGTCTCACCACGGCCCAATATCAAGTAATACTATAAAAGCTATAGTAATAAAAGCAGCATTGGCACGAAATAGACATGTTGATCAATGGAATTGAATTAAAGACCTATGGACAAATGAGTTTTTATAGAGAAGCCAGAAATACACACTGGCAAAAAATACAGCATCTTCAACAAATGGTTCTGCTCAAACTAGATAAGGACAAGTTGAAAAGTCCAAATAGAGCCATAGTTCACATGTGGGGGGTAGAGGGAGGGTGTTCAACTCCAAATGGATCAAAGACCTCAACATAAAACCAAATACAATGAACTAGAGAAAAAGAAAGTGGGGCATAACCTGGAACCCGTTGACACAGGAAAAGGCTACCTGAACAAAAAACTGTTATCCTAAGTATTAATACCTGTGATCAAGACGTAATAAATGGGGCTTCGGGAGACTGAACAGCTTCTGTCAAGCAAAGTATCATTTGGACAAAGTGGAGAGTATGAAAAGGTATTTTTGCCAACCATATATCTGACAAAGGGCTAATTTCCAAAATATATAAAGAACTCAAAAAAAAAAAACTGGATAGCAAGAAAACAACCCAATTTAAAATATGGGGTATAGATTTAAGTGGAGAATTCTCAGAAGAAGAAATTCAGCTTTCCGCCGGGGCAGCCATCTTCCAGTAACTCGCCAAAATGACGAACACAAAAGGAAAAAGGAGACGTACTCAGTATATGTTCTCTAGACCTTTTAGGAAACATGGAGTGGTTCCTTTGGCCACATACATGCGAATCTACAAGAAGGGTGATATTATAGACATCAAGGGAAGGGTGATACTGTAGACATCAAGGAACGCCCCATAAGTCTTAACAGGGAAAAACCAGAAGAGTCTACAATGTCACCCAGCATGCCGTGGGCATCATTGTAAACAAGCAGGTTAAAAGCAAGATTCTGGCCAAGAGGATCAATATGCGAATTGAGAGCATCAAGCACTCAAAGAACAGAGACAGCTTCCTGAAGCAGGTGAAGGAGAATGATCAGAAGAAAAAGGAAGCCAAAGAGAAGGGCACCTGGGTTCAGCTGAAGCGCCAGCCTGCGCCACCCAGAGAAGCCCACTTTGGGAGGACTAAGGGAAAGGAGCCTGAGCTGCTGGAGCCCATTCCGTACGAATTCATGGCCTAATGTACACAAAAGGAAATAAAGGACCAGGACTGCAAAAAAAAAAAAAAAAAAAAGAAAAGAAAAGAAAAAAAAAAAAAAAAAAAAGAAAAAAGGAAAAGAAAAAGAAAAGAAATTCAAAGGATGAGAAACACTTAAAGAAATATCCAACATCTTTAGTCATCAGGGAAATAGGAATATAAACTTTTTTGAGATTTTCTCTTATACCCATCAGCATGGTTGGGTAAGAAACACTAGGGATGGTTCATGCTGGTGAGGATGTGAAGTAAAGAAAACACTCATTCATTGCTGGTGGCAGTGCAAACTTACACGGCCATTGTGGAAGTCAGTGTGACGATTCTTTAGGAATTGAGAATCTAGATCTATGTCAAGATCCAGCTATGCCACTCTTGGACATACACCCAGAGGATTCTTCATCCCTCTGTAGACACACTTGCTCTACCATGCTCAGTGCTACTTTGTTCATAAGAGTCAAAGTTGGAAGCAACCTGGATGCTCCTCGACAGAAGAAAGGATTAAGAAAACGTGGTGCATTTACAAAACAGAGTCTTACTCAATCATTAAAAATAACAAAATCATGAAATTGGCAGGCAAATGGATGGAACTAGAAAAAATTATCTTGGGTAAGTTATCCCAGATCAAGCGACCAAGAACCTGACAGTGAATGGCTCGGGAATCTAGGGAAAAACCAAATATAGCAATAAAATGACTCCTAGTGACATTCTGCTATACTCATGGATCAGCGCCTTGCTCAGTTATAAGAGAGGCTTCCTCTTGCAAGAAATAGGGAAAAATACAGAGAACCACAGCCGGATACTGTGCAGAGTGTGAGAAACCTTGGAATACTTAGTCATAAATGGGATGTCTCCATTAAATCCTTCCTTTCTGGGCCCAGAGAACCCTGTAGAAGAAGGAAAAGGAGTGTAAGACCCAAATGGATGGAAAATGCCAAAGACACAAGGCCCTGTAAATTCATGGGATCGAAGCCCATTTGAACTCACAGAGTCTGCACCCTGCAAGGGGCTGCACCAGGTCTTCCGCATGTAACCCATAGCTTCCAGTTTAGTGTTATTCAGGATGCTGGAGTGTGAAGGAGTGGCTCTCTGATTTTTGTCCATTCTCTTGGGCTCCTTTCCTTTGGTTAATTTGTTTTGTCCAACTCAGATAAGGTAGTTTTCACTTTATGTTATATTTCATTATTATTCCTCAGAAACCTATTTTGTTTTTAACGAGAGGCAGAAGGGGAGCAAATCTGGACAGGAGTTGGAAGTGGGAAGGAGCTGAGAGGAGCAGAGGGAGGGGAAGCCATAATCAAAATCTATTGTGGGGGGGGAAACCCTCTATATTTAGTAAAAGGAAAAAATCAGAAAACCAGCAAAAATGTTTAGTGGATTGATTTGTGGGGCTGCCAGTTTGCAAGCCAAAGTTGGACCTTTAGAGGTTCCGTCCATCTGAGTAAAGGAAAAATTCGCTAGAATAATGCTGTATGAAATAATTGGACAAAATCAAACTGCAGGAATCTCGAAAGGACTGCAAGATCTTATTGTGTTACGTTGAGATATCAGCTCCACTGCCTGCCAATGATGCCCAGAAGTTCTTGGGCAACAGTGACAAAACAACCTTGGAAAACTCGAGTAACCAATTTAAAAAAAAAAGACAGTTAATGTTTTGTACTTCCTATTTAGCTATTAAAAGAAAAACATTTCTGGCCCCTCTTGCATTATTTTTATTGGAACATGTGTGACTATATGATTATTTTTATACCATATCTGCATGTCCATATTTTTTATACCGAGAAGAATGCTTCTGAATGTCCAGATTCAATTTCTTCCCCGAGAAAGGGACAGAATGGCAGAACTGAATATAGGACTTTTTAAAATAAATGTGCTCGAGAACTGTGTGCACGACTGACAATAGACAGTGCCCACCATATAGGACAGTCTGGGGCTAAGCCCAAGACAGAGCAGTGACAAAGGCCAAAGGAATTTCTGTGACATCCTACCCAGACTTAGAAAATTTGATAACAGGATCAATTCTGACCCTGAATCCTCCTTTGGGGAATTGACCTATTAGGCTCAAAAAAACCTTTACAGGGCAGCTAAGAAAGTTCAGTATGTGTTCAGTGGAAAGTCCAGATTGAATCTCCAACAATGGAGAGAACAGTAACCACCACAACAACAACAACGATGACAACAACAACAGATTACAGATAAGAATAAAAACTGCATTTGACTACAGGGGAAATGAAACAAAGACAGAAAACAGGAAATATCTGGTAGAGGCAAGAGGATAATAGGTAAGGCAGGTGGGCCAGCCTGTTGATGAGAAAGGCAAGGTCAGCTTTGTGGCAGAGGAAAATAAATCCTGAAGCACAGCGCACAGCGCACAGCGCACAGCGCACAGCGCACAGCGCACAGCGCACAGCGCACAGCGCACAGCGCACAGCGCACAGCGCACAGCGCACAGCGCACAGCGCACAGCGCACAGCTGCAGAACTGAAGGCAAACAATGGCTTTCTATTGTTCTTAGTGTTCTGGAACACAAGACCCCCAACAGGAATTCCAGTCAGAGGATATGTCACCGACCACATGAGATCATTTCACCCCAGGATTTGTATTTATGTATCTTCTGCAATAGACAGCTGTCAGGGGAGAAAAGAGGGGTTTGAGCTCGTCTTCGCAATGAAGTCTGTTTCTGGGAAGAGGTAACTTTTATGTCAGTACAGTGAGCACCACTTGACTTATGTCTTATTAAACATTCTCTAAAATAGCATACCTTTAGCCTTGGAGAGAACTCAGGAAGAAGAGTTAGGTATGGAAACAGAATCCTTCATGTCAGTATTCGGGGTTTTAAGTCAGTAGCCTACAGAGCATGGGTTGGGTCAAACTGATAAAATTACCTAGCACAGACAGTTGATAATAATAAGATTTGGGCAGCCATCACTTCGAACTTTATCACAGGATGAAGGGCAAAATCGTAGAGGAGTACATGCACAGGAATCCAGTGACCTAATTTCTCAGCCACCTCTATCACAAGCGATGGATGCTGTACTACTCTGTCTTTAATTCTGACACTGGTCTTTTTTGCAGCTAGAGGAAATGATCCTTATCCAGTTTTCCCTCCTCTCCTGCAGGGGTTCCATGCATAGTATGTGGAATGATGACATTGGATGTTCGCATTTATGAAGCAGCAGCTTCTAATTAAAGAGACAGGGTTATCTATATAGACTCAATTATGTACATAATCTCATAGCACATAGAAATATGTATTACAAGATTTCTCATGAGGAGTGCAGGTGGTAAAATTATTAAAAATTTCAGCTTCCACAAACTAATGCATGATACATGTCATTTTGTTTTTTAAGTAAAGTAATGGCCACATGGTGTCTATGGTCAAAGTTCTTTTCCATCTCTCTATGGCCTGAAAAGCTGTCAGGGTGTCATATATTCCTATTTATCTTCTGCAGAGTGATACACACACACACACACACACACACACACACACACACACACACAGAGGAAACTCTAACAACAGGCTGATTGGTACAGGAAGACTGCACACAATATCAGTAATGACTTGCTATGCAGAATATTATTGTGTATGAATGTGTATGTACGTGTGTGCAGATGCACTCACATTTGTATGCATGTACAGAAGTCAGAGGTCAAGACTGAATATTTTCCTCTGTCATTCTCCAACTTATTTGTAGTTTTTATCTAGTGTGTGTGTGTGTGTGTGTGTGTCTGTGTCTGTGTGTATGTGTGTTTGTACACCTGTACTTGGGTACCTTCAGAAGTCAGAAAACGATGTCAGGTTCTCTGCGTTGGTTCCTTTGTAGCTGTGGGTGTCTGCATCCACAACTTAATGTGGTGCTAGGAACCAAACTCTGGTTCTCTGAAAGAGCAGTAAGCACACTAAACTGCTGACCTATCTCTCCAACAATCTCCACCCTTATACTGAAGGCATGCTATCTCACTTAATGTGGAGCTTGCTCTTTTAACTGGACCTTCTGGAGAGCGATCTGTCCTTCACTCATCTTCCTGTTGCCAGTCCTACCTCTAAGCACTGGGGTCATGGAATACCATGACCTGACTTTTATGTGGCTGTTGGGGATCTAAAAGCGTGAGTGGGGAGCTGAGGATAAGCCTCAGATTGCAGAGTGCTTACCTGGCTGTCCTGAAGCCATGTACATTGCCTTAGAAATTGTGTCAAGAATAAACAAATGCCCCTAGCTATTTTTTGGTTTTTGTTGTTCCACTGCTGTTACCAACATCAGCAAGAAGCTTTAGTGAGTGACAGTGACAGTGTATAAGCAGACCATCAGTCCCCCTTGGAGGAGTCAAAGAGATACCTCCAACATGGATGCTGCAGCATTAGGACTTTATGAATACATTCAGTCACGTAGAATTTTCCTTTTGGAGATGGTATGCCAAGGATGCTAAAAAATCCTTTTAAGATGTTCATAAAGACAGTCGAGCTTGACTTACTCATCCAGATGTCTTCTTCTAGCAGATAGATAAGGGAAGCTATGAGTTTCCCAGAGCCTCAGCAAATCACAACCAAGTGGATGTGTCCTAATATCTTTTTTGAGAACAAATATCCCAAATCAAGTTATCAACAGGAACATGACTTTTCTGGTGGCTCCGAGCAAGATTCCTTGCCTCTTAAAACTTTTGACAGTTGTCGTTTCTGGGTTAGCTGCTGAATGCCTTACTATCTTCCTCTTGCCTTGCATAGCTCTGTTCCTGTCTCTTTGGATTCTAAAACTAACAGCCATTAGATTAAGAAATTTCTGTAATCCAGCTTTAACTCTTATCAACCAATCACACCTGTGATTTAATCATTCCTAAATAAGAGAACACCTTGCAGTTTCATCCAGAAAAATTAAAAGAAAATATATGTTTGTGTGCCTTTCCCCCAAAGTCTTGCTTTGTTTATTCACAGCTCTACCCATTACCTAGGAGTTCAGAATTTAGAGTCCAGTGCATAAACCAAGCACATAAGTGTATATGATATCTGTGACCAGCTCAGAGAGTTTGGAATGTTGACTGCACTCAGAATGGTGTGCTGAAGGCAGGTCATAGTCGCCCACAGGAAGTGAATAGGGCATTTCCTCCCAACTTGAGGTTGAGGAACATCATATGGTTAGTTGCAACTGATTGTCATGAGAGTAGCTACAACACAGAAATTGGCAAAAGCTGACCTTCTGTTTTGCTTTTGTTTTTGTTTTTTCTGGAGAATCAGTTTGCTAACATAGCTCTGAATAAACCCTGATGGCCTGTGTCTCTTGTGATGGGTCCCCCCTCCTCTCCAGTCAGTCAGCCTTACTGGACATTATCAGCAAATACTGGTCCCTTTCCTTCATTCATTCCACACTTACTAGTTGAAATTCTTCTGTAGTGAATTTCTTCAGTTCCTTCTCCTTGTTTATTTATTCATTCAGGTATTTTTTTTTGTCTTTTGAAAATACCTTAACTGCTTAATAGCAGATTTATATTCACAGTCCACTTGAGTTAATATAATATATTGTAAACAACATGTATTGTTAGAGAAAACCAAATCAGTGGACGATGCCATCTTATGTTAATTTATTTTTGCTTGAACTATGGGCTAGAGTTTCTACTGTGAACCATTTAAATAGGTTATTCATTGATCAGGGTGTGTAGCATCTCTTGAGGATGATCTGTATGATATATATTTGTACCTCTTTGGCAATTTAAGCTGAGCATACCCACTGTCTGAGGCTATGTAAGTAGCCACCCATCCATGTGAGTCTTGATGCAGTGTGACTATTAAAACATCGCCCAAATACAGAAACATATCTGGGAGTCAAGAATATCTGAGGCTTTGCCCATTATCCATAAATCTTATTACCAAGGGATAATAAATAATATGTTCATGTTAGAAGCTTGAACATGTAAAAATATATTCCGGGAAAGAGTGAATGGAGTTTGGCAGGGAAGGGGGTGATGAAAGGGGAGGGAAGAATAATACAAAAAGAAAAATTAAAGGAAGAAATAAAGGATGCAATGAGATAAGGAGATGTATAGAAGAAGAGAAACGAGAGAAAGGAATGGTGGCAGGAAAGAAAAAGGGAAAGAGAGGCAGGGGGAATGAGGAAGGGGTGGAGAGGAAAAAAATTAGACTATCAACTAGGAACAAAAGAATTCACGTCAGACACATATTTTAATACCATGGAAACAGGCCATCCAAGCTCCCAACTTTTCTGCCTCCTTGAAATGCCAGTGTTTCACCCTGCCTGACATTTCCTCCATGTAACTCTTTAACTGTTATTCCTTTGAGCTTTCTGGATATCTGTGGTTGTGCTTGGTTGGCCCATCCAATTTCCAAGCTATGCAAACATCTTTCACTTGCCAATCCTTGCTTGAGATTTAACTTCAGAGGAGCACATTATCCTTAAGTGAGCAGACTTTGTGTTCCTTTGTGTTTCTGCCTGGCATTATTCCTTTGTGCTTCTGGAACGACAGTCAATATTGCAAAGAATATTTCCATAAGCACGAAGACTTGATACAAACAAATAACCTGGACAATTTTCAAACACTTGCAAGAGTTAGTTTAATTGTAAATTTTTCCCTCTGTAAATACAAACTGTAGAAAGGATCCAAAGCTTAGTTTCATGTAATTCTATGGTAAATGAATTTTCTGAGTATTTGGCAGGAGCCTTTAAGGAAACCAAATCTTCTCTAGCGAGAAATCTGAAGTGATATCTGCAGGCACAATTTTGTTCGGCTTTATTCTACTGTGTGGGGCAATAGAGAAAAGAGAGAAGATCACCACATCATAGACAGGCATGATAGTGGATGAAAACATATATCAGGTCATGTCCTAGAATGTTTTGAAGGTTATAAGGATGGAATTATGGATTAAATATAAGTTGCAGTTTTAAATGGGATGTTCAGGATAAAGATCTTAGACAAAGAGCCTTCACGAAAGAACTGAGATGTGTGATCAGTCATCTGGGGAGATAACATGGCACAAAGGACCATATGAACTACATCTCAAGACTAATGTAATAGTCGGGATGAGATCAATAATGAGTACCTCATGACCAGTCACTGATGCTTGCGAGGACTTAGTACTGATTGTCGTTTATATGGTAAGTCATAAAATCATGTTAAGAAAGGAATGACCCATGGGCACATAAAGCGACTTGGAGAATGAAATACCTCCAAATGCAGCCCTATACAAATCATTTCTTAAAGCACTATGACTTCTTTTAAAGATTTTTAATATAGCCAGAAGCTGGAAAGAACCCAGATGCCCTTCAACAGAGGAATGGATACAGAAAATTTGGTACATCTACACAATGGAATATTACTCAGCTATCAAAAACAACGAGTTTATGAAATTTGTAGGCAAATGGTTGGAACTGGAAAATATCATCCTGAGTGAGCTAACCCAATCACAGAAAGACATACATGGTATGCACTCAATGATAAGTGGCTATTAGCCCAAATGCCTGAATTACCCTAGATGCCTAGAACAAATGAAACTCAAGACGGATGATCAAAATGTGAATGCTTCACTCCTTCTTTAAAAGGGGAACAAGAATACCCTTGGCAGGGAAGAGAGAGGCAAAGATTAAAACGGAGACTGAAGGAACACCCATTCAGAGCCTGCCCCACATGTGGCCCATATATATACAGCCACCCAATTAGACAAGATGGATGAAGTGCAGAAGTGTAGATCGCTCCTGAGAGACACAGCCAGAATACAGCAAATACAGAGGCGAATGTCAGCAGCAAACCACTGAACTGAGAATAGGACCCCCGTTGAAGGAATCAGAGAAAGAACTGGAAGAGCTTGAAGGGGCTCGAGACCCCATATGTACAACAATGCCAAGCAACCAGAGCTTCCAGGGACTAAGCCACTACCTAAAGACTATACATGGACTGACCCTGGACTCTGACCTCATAGGTAGCAATGAATATCCTAGTAAAGAGGACCAGTGGAAGGAAGCCCTGGGTCCTGCTAATACTGAACCCCAGTGAACTAGGACTGTCGGAGGGAGGGGCAATGGGGGAGGGGGGGAGGAACACCCATAGGAAGGGAGGGGAGGGGATGTTTGCCCGAAACCGGAAAGGAATAACACTTAAATGTATATAAGAAATATTCAAGTTAATAAAAAAAGATTTTTAAAAACTTGATTGTGTATTTGTTGAGCATAAACTTCGTAGATGACAATGATTCACTGCAATGTTGAAAGATAAGACATACATGGAAGACTCAAATCTTAAACCAACATGGAGGCAGTGGAATAGCAAGCGAGTTCTGGGTGCCTGACCTGTGATGGGAGGACTTCCTGACGTACCAGCTCAAAAATCTCATGGAAGTCGACTGAGCAAATAGAACCACAAGGTTGCCAGCCACCATGATGGACATTGGATATCAAGATGGGTAGTGTGAAGCAAGAGTCTGACTTCATGTATGAAGATGGAAAATGTGTGGGAGAAACAACCATGCTCTAGTGAGTTTCCTCTTCTTAATGTGTGAGTCATGGTGGCAACTTAAAGTGAGGCAGAGGTGAAAAAACATAGAGAGAGTAGAAGGTTTCTTAAAATGCCAGAACCTCAAGCTAATTAAAAAAATCAACTTTTCAATGATCCAGGTATTTGCAGTAGCACTCATCCATGTGGGAGTATGGGTTATGCTTCCTGAAGCCATGGTTCACGAACACTTTGAATTGCATGTGTTGTCAGTCCATGTAGCATCAGTAAACACTGCCTGATACACTTCACCCTAGCCACAGTGACTAGATGTTATGAATTTCAGCACTGTTACCACACACACAGTGTTCTGCTCATAGTGAAACATTAGCAGTTTTACTATGGAAAAGAGTCATTTTCCTGCCATCGATTCTTGACATAGAAGTATCAATTTGCCATAGCTTTGAATATTATTATGAAAGAATGTTGGTTATAAGATGTTATTTGAGATGCCAACTCGAGTTTCAGAAGGAAAAAAATACAATAAATTATTTTTGGCTTGGAATTAAGGCAGAATTTCTTTTTTTTTTTTTTTTTTTTTTTTTTTTTTTTTTTGTCAAACCCTTGGGATCACACCAGATGGAATAGGACTTTTCATGCCACGGACTTCCTGAAAACTGTGGTGTTGGTGAACTATCAATACTCGGTGCAACTCTGCACTGATCCAGCCTTTTTTTTTTTTCAGAGCTGAAATTTCTAATAATTTCTGAAATGGTCCAAATCACACTTCGGCAATTTTTGTACTATATATTTATGAAAAGCAGTGCATTCAGCATTTATGATTATAAAAATAAATATTAATCAACTCTGAAAATTATTGAGGATATTCTGTGTCCCACAGAATCAAATATACAGCCAAGATCTAATTCTTTGTGTAACATAAACAAACATATATAACACAGTACGTAAACTTTGCCTTGTCTTTCACAAATGGTAAAATTATGTTGTGTTAAAGAATTGCTTTAAAATAAGTATCTTTATAATTTTTATCATTGCTCGATTTTTATACCTATCTTATATACATATATGTGGAATAATATAAAGTATTTTCCAAATTAAATGGAGGTCACAAGCAAAGAAAATAATAGAAATCATGGCTCATATTCATGGAGTAAACAAATTACTGCTTGTTATTAAAAAGAAATCCACCTTAAATATTCACACGTATCCATTACAGGCAGACACATGATACTTTAAGCCTTCAGAACAAGTTACATCACAAAGGGTATGTGTATAGAATATGTCTATAAACCATTTTCCAGAAACCAATCTCCCTACTGACCATGCATTTCCTCTTGACTGATGCACCCTATTGGGCATTGCCAAATCTTAGGTGCTGGAGTTTCTGAGATATGATCTTCAAGCTGAAGAGATGTTTACAAGAATCTGTGTTCCCAAGTATAGAATGGTTTTTGAAAACAAAAAGAGCCTACTGCACAAATTACCACTTCTTGTTGTAGCTCCTTTAGGCCTAATAGAGAAAGAATTCCAAAGTACTCCTAAGGGAAAATACAACCTGCCCAGGTAAAGGGCAATTTGCCAGCCATATTCTTGGAGGAAAGGTCTTACTCCAAGCATGCCCAGCTGCTGACAGATGGAGTGGAGTATTTTTGCCGCAGACCTCCTTTAGATCACACCATGCTAATCGTGCCTGGTTGGCTTCATTCCTCAGAGGGCTTAGGCTGAGCAGCTTGGACATGTGCCAATTAAGCTGCTTTAAGTTTTCCCTTGAGACTAGGAAGAAAAAAATGTGTGTTCCAGGAGCGAAGCTCTGGAGAGGAGCATAGTCATTTTGAAAAGCATAGCGCATTGCCTCTGTTCCCTCCTCCACGAGCAGAAATAAAGCTTTCCTGTACTGTCTCACTGGAAGCCACGCTGCAGCAACTCCAGCGAGCACCAGCTACCTGTTCACCTTGCAGAAACAGAGCAGCATCTTGTGGCTCTGAGGGGTTTTTTTCCCCAGTCCTTCCTATTCCGTTCCGGAGGCATAAATTGAGTTCCTTTCAGTCATGTCGAGAGGAATCTAATTGCATAATTCATTCCATGCAGACTTTTCCACCTTTAACAATTTTGTCCTTGTTGAAAGCAAAACCCAATTTTACCCTGATTGAACTAATACAGTGTTTTGTGCAAACACAACCTCTTTATCTGGGAAGATCAAAGTCATTATTTCTAATACTCTTTCACAGCAACCTGCAAAGTATGTAGGAGGTGAGTCTTATGATTCATAGCAGATGGGAAGGCAGATCACAGCACAGATGAGAATAGATCTAGTTATTCTGCCTCTTAGATAATTCTTTTCTGACTTTGGTCTCATCACTTCTTTCCTCCCCTCCTTCTTCTTGCCTTTATATTCGTATATAATATATACATAATGCTTTATATATGGATATGATATATAGATATGAATGTAGATATGGATACAGATAGATGATATAGATTAGATAGATTAAATATATGTAGGTTGATGTCATTATGCAAGGAACGGCAGACAAGATAAAACGATTGGAAGGGAGGCAGGAACAGAGGTTTTAGAAGGAAGGTCAAAGCTAGAGAGAGGGAACCAGAACAAGGACAGGAGCTGGGAGAACATGGCAGCAGATATTAAGATTCTTCTCTGCACATAAATACACTGTTACAACAATTTTTAAGAGATGGGTGTGTACAGGATTTTGTGCCATCTAGATGGGCAAATTATATCTTATCAATTGGATCAGAGGTCATTGTGTGGTGTGTTCTTTCCTGTGGTGACTTAATTGACTTCAAGAGAATGTGTGATGGTGGGATATACCAAGCTCGCCACAGAATTGGGATGTGTATGCCTGATGTGGTAACCACCAGCCAAGGGAACTGTGAGTGAATGGCTCATCGACCACCTGGGTCAGAGGGATCCCGGGAGAGAAAGCACTTTTTTTTTGTTTTTCCTGCAACAGATATAGATATAGATAGATACAGATATATAAATAGGTGATAATATAGAGATAGATAATAGGGAGAGATTAGATATAGATGTAGAGATAGAAAAATACATATAGATGTAGATATAGGTAACTGGTTCTCTACAAGAGCAGTGCATACTCTTAACCACTGAGTCATCTCTCCAGCTGCACTTTCTGTATCAATATCTACTCTCTTACCTGAACATTGTGGCCAGCTATTTTCTTGAGCATGGCATGGAAACTACTCATGAAAATCAACATCAAAGGCATCCAAGTTGGCCACTCATCCTCTTGTCACCGCCTTCCAGCATTGTGGTGCTTTGCAAATGCTCAATAAATATTTACTCAGGAAATGTACAGATATCTCTGGTGAAATTAAACTATTAAGAGCATGACAATTTTTGTAGACAAACTCAAACATTTTGCTTTAGCAAAAGGGAAATTGCATTTGTGTCCTTCATGCACTCATTTAGGTATTCATTCTAGAAATAATGACACTGGCTCTGTGCATCATGCCAGTCTCTGGTTAGATGCTAGATTTAAAAAAACAATAATTTAGAAAAATCTTGCTCTCTAGATAATATTCTTGGAGAGAAGTAGATAATATAAAAATAAAGTGCCTAAGTGCAGCCATAGATGTATACATGGTGCATTGCACAATGCCATTGTGCCAAAAAATAGAAGGAATTGGCATATAAACTTGGAGATTTTTGAAAAGCTCTCAAAAATGTATGAAATACCTTGGGGGTCCCTAATCACATATAAAATTCTTTTAGTGACAACCAACAACTTTTTGTTTGATCTGAAGACCTCTCATGGGGAAGAAAAAATGCTCTGTAAACCTGGTCAAAAATTTAAGACTGAGAATATCACGGGTCTTAGGGAGAAACAGACTACCGATACTAAGCTAAATTTATATGTAGCCAAACTGCACTCTAAACATTTATATTCATGTCTTTAGAATAGAATTGTTATTTTCTTTGAATAGCAAAAATGTTTCTCTTTCTAAGAGGTAATGAAAAATACAGAGACTCATTACTGATCAAAATGTTGGACATTCTCCCTGCGTAGTACAAGAGCATCATGGAAAATCAAGCAATAGTACATAGCAAGAACTGGAGGGTGGGATTCTTGTGAAACGATGTGGTGTCAATGTGACCTAGGTGATATAATCATGAACAGACAGTTGCTGTGGCTACCTGCATGAGGCCTGCACACCCACAAAATGGTCAAAATGTATAAAAGTAGGACTCAGGCCAGCTGAGAAGGGGGTCTGTACAAACAGGAAGAGGATAAACGAGGACCACAGGGTGAATACACTCACAATTCATTGCATACTTACACACAACTGTCAAAATTAAATCTAAAAGAATTCATTGTTTTGGATATTGCTATAGCTTTTGTTTCCCTTTGGAGATTTTTAGTACCATGATCCACTCTATGAGATGGAACAAAAAATAAGAGATGCCTTGGTGAGTGGGTCAGAACACGAACTGGTCTTGCTAAGGATCCATATTTGGTTCCCAGCAGCCACACTGGGAGACTCATAATCTTTAGTTACTGCAGCTCCTGGGAATCTGATACATCTCTTCAGGAACCTGCACTCGGATGTGTACACACACACACACACACACACACACACACACACACACACTCACATGCACACGCACATGAACACAGGCACACACGAATGCATGAAAACATAAATAAATCCTAAGACTCTAGTAATGATTTGTGAAGAAAATAATAATGTGCCCTTACTGTTTTAATTTTGAAAGCAAATGTGACTGTTAAAAGAGAGGAAGCATAGAATCAAATGAATTAGAACATCACCACTGTTAATCACCAGGCATTATTGACTTAAAATTGGGCTTTGTAGCAGCAACACTAGATTTCCTTTGGTGCTCTATGATGCGGAGTGCCTGGTGTGTGAACATTCCATTAGCATAGAGTCATGGATTCCCTTTTTAGTCTTTCTGTGATCACTCAACCACTTGTCCAGGCTTGACTTAAAGTCATATCCATTAACAGCTTAGAGATGTTTAGGAACTTTTTTAGGACATTGGTTGGGTGGGCCAATCAGAAAACACAATGAAATAAAGGTCTTCAGAGACTTTGAAAACAGGATTCATTCCATAGAAAAGGTACTCTATTAAAGGGGAAAAAATGTCAAGAATCAGAAAGAATGAGGAATGATATAGATCAATAAGATTTCTTTTCATATTTAATACCCTTACAAAAGACTGTAAGTAGCAACTTTAGAAGTCTTTTGCTTATTGTTTCTTAGCGTTTAAGACAAGATTCCATATGCCTTCACTAACTTCACACTCTTTATACAACCAAAGATAAACTTTCCCATCTGAATCATCTGCAGTCATCTTTTAAGTGCTGGGATTACAAGTGTGTAGACCATTATACTGGTTAAAACCTTGCTCAGTGGAATCTCTTAGCCCTCAAGTTCATCCAGAGTTCTTTAGCTCTTGGGTCATCTTGGAGTTTTGTAACATAACTCCAGTTTCACTGGCATGCACCTAAGCTTCCAGTCCATTTGGCACTGCCTTTGGAATCTCTGGGAAGCTTCCAACAGTCTCATCAACTTCTCTGTCATTTATCACCTCAGCTTTCTCCATGACAACTGCTCCCAGAATGGCTGCCTCAGGACCATGTCTTCTGCTCTTGATTCTGCAACTTAGGTAGCACTTTTGGTGCTTTAGTTGATGTATTCTCCCTATGTGTGCCCAATATAGATGAGTCCTGTCATAGTCTATTCCCAGGACTACACAATTTGGATTCAGAAGAGGAAAAACTCACACACACACACACACACACACACATATTAATATACATATACATCATATATGTATATACGTATATATGTATTTATGATAAGGCCCTAAGGCCCAAATATATAAATTCTTTTGCAACTTTAACTGTATTAATTAGCTTCAGCTCTCAATTTGACAATTAGAATTATCTTAGGCATGCTCAATTAAAGGATTGCCCAGATCAGAATGGCCTAAGGCCATGAGAACGAGAGACTTTTTTGACCAATGAGTGATATCAGGGAGAGCATCCTATGTGAGCAGTGCCGTCCCTGGGCAGGTGTGCTTGAACTGTAAAAGAAAGCCACCTGAAAATCATCCAGTGAGAGAATCAGAGCACTCACACAGAATTCTTTGATGGCTCCTGTTTCTAATTACTCCCCTACCTACCCTCAATGATGGATTGTAACCTGGAAGCATAAACCTAATATCCCCTTTCCTGCTGAAACTGATTGCAATTATAGCATCAGAATGAAACTAAAAGAGATGTGTACTAAGGGAATTCGCTTCTAGTCTCTTTATGTCTGTGCGGATATCTCTGGTGATCACCACAGTTCCAAGTAAAAGGAGAGCCAAGAAGAGAGACCAAGAACAGCACATGTCAAAGGCAGCTGAGGGCCAGCTGGCCAGATTGTGATGGGCACAAGAAATACAATCTATTCATGCTTGGAGCATTTGAGAGATGAAGTATACATAGTGAGTCAACTTACTATGTGAAGATATGGGTCCAAAACCTGATAGATTTGGATACAGACACTAAAGACACGACCTCTGCCCATTTTAGAGATGTTAATTCAAGGCTGAGAGAACAAGGGAGACTTTGATTAGTTTTTCATTTCCATGAACTTGAATGAAATACCCAGTTATCTGAAGCTGGTCCTCCTTTGTAAATATATTAAGACCAGCTATTAACTGGGTGAAAGTCTTGTATATCAAAGACTGTATATGTATTCAAATTCATGGTTTCCATGAACAACAAGAAAATCTTATTCAGCACTATATTCAAATGCATGACTATGCAGGACATTCTACCAAGTGGGTTGAACAGCTCTGGAACCTCATTACCTCTATTTACTGCGTCTTTCATTCTCCATCTTTCCCTGAAGTCTTCCTTCCATCTCAATAGTGTATGAAAAAGTATGTTATAGTCTTTTCTTGGATTACTTTAAAAAATAATAAAAGTAAAATGAAACCTGAAAAAATAGTAAAGGTTATGTCTGCCATAGTTGTCTGTTGACAAAAACCAGTTCCAAAATGATTGGAAACTTTAAAGGTTACATGACAAGAAAGTAATACTCTTTCTTTAACAGTGATAGTCACAGAGAATATTGCTAATATAATAGAGCATTGGCGGGTTGTAGCGAGTTAAATCAGATATGGGCAAAAGGTAATCAACAAAATCAATGAAACTTTAATAGATATTGAAGTGGAAAATGGTAGCAAATAGAATAAGTTTCATGGAAATTAATATCTTATTGAAATCAGAGACAAAGTTTAGGAATGAATTAGATTACTGTAATGAAATTCATTTCCGCTATGTAAATTTGTCAATCTTGCCAAAATTTGATTAAAATGTATTTTTATATAGACAGAGAGTTTATGAATATATAGGTCCTGAGAGGCTACATGGATAGGGATTATAGTGGTCTTTGTTTAGTAATATTTTTTGGCTCTTGTACACCTGAACTCACATGCATATAAGTTTTTTCATTAAGATGGAATTAAATCAATAAGACTTATGCAGTTAATAACTCATTTGTATTTCAACATAAAAATGCATCCCTCCTGATAATGGTATCCTAGTGATATGGTTTGAATTATGCTCCTCAAAAATGCATATATTGAATCCCTACTACTACTAAACATGATTGTATTTAAAGATAAGACTTTAAGGAAGTAACTCAGTTAAAGTGGGGTTTTTAGTGTGATTCCCCCATCCACATTTAATAACACACTTTCAAATGCACAAAAACATTATGATACACGTATAGGTATGCAATGAAATGACCATGGGATTGAAAAGACATTCATGGGACCGATGAGGTGGACTAACAGTTAAAGATGCTTGCCACCAAGCCCAATGACTTGAGTTTGACCCCTGAACCCATACTGAGAAGGGTTGTCCTCTTGTCTCCACTAATGCACAATGACATATTCCTGTGCATCTATGCATAAACCCATACCTATATGAATAAGTAAACTAATAATCAACAAACAAACAAATAATATTTTTAAGAGGTGCTCGTTTTAAGCCAAGGAAAGCTTGCACTACTAGCTTCCAGAACCGGGAAAAATAAATTTGTATGCTATTTTGTTATAGTAGATATAATAAACTAATAGATCTAGGTAACATAGAGCATGTCTCTCACCTAGAACAATAGAGAGAGAAAGAGAGAGAGAGAGTGAGAGAGGAGACAAGTTTGTCTGCCAACAAGTGGAATGAACTTACAAGAAAATTGCAAAACTATTGTAACTGTTTAACAAGCTTATGATTTTTACACTGAGATACATCTGTAGCTTAGCTACATGTGGCACATGGGTTCAATTTGGAAATATCTTCATGGTAAGCCATAAGGATATTAATGTTCTTAAGAAACAAAGGTCAACTTGAAATCTGATGATTCGTTCCTACAGCTAAGATCTCCCCAGCATTCTCATGTACTTTTCAAAAGTCATGTGTGTTCTCATTGAAGAAATGAAATACCATCATAGGAATTATTAAATCTGCTTTAAATTTTTTCATATTCTAGATCTCACACTCAATCAAAACTAGTAAGTTTATGTCCAGGTTTGATAACATATACTTTTAATCACAGCACTCAGAAGGCAGAAGCAAGGTGATCTCTATGAATTCCAGGCCATCTTGATCTACACAGGGAGTTCCAGGATAGTCAGGGTTATGTGATGACATTGTGTCCCAAAGAAAGAAGAAGAAAGAACGAAAGAAAGAACGAAAGAAAGAAAGAAAGAAAGAAAGAAAGAAAGAAAGAAAGAAAGAAAGAGAGAAAGAAAGAAAGAAAGGAGGAAGGGTGGGAGGGAGGGAGGGAGGGAGGAGGAGGGAGGTGGGAGGTTTTTAGTAGAAAATGTAAATCAATGGATAGCCTAAGAAAATAGGAATTTAGATAAAGAAGCCATATCTAAACAGAAAATGTCAGATATGATTAGTACATCTAAGAAACTAAAAATATTAAGCCAGGTGTCCTGATACATACTGGTAATTTTAGCAGTCAGGAGTTGTAGGCATGAGTATCAAGATTTTGAGGTCAGCCTTAGCCACATAGTTTGAAGCCAGTCTGGGTTGTGCAACTCCTATTTGAAAAGAAAAGGAAAAGGCTTTAAAAATTCCACAAGAAAGTGAAAAGAACCAAACAGAAATTCTAGAACACACGTGCATGTAAATTTAGCACACCAATTTAGTTTAGCAGAAGTTTAGACCCACATGAACAGAGAATTGGTAAGTTGGAAGGTAGGCAAAGAAAAAAATATGTTCAAAATAAACCACCAAGAAACAAAGTATGTAAATTGGATCTTGTTGGGAAAGAAAAGGGAAGCAGGATTTTTCAAACTTGACAAGGAACATCAAGGTATGATATCAAAATGACATAAAATATAACCAACTTAAATTAAAAGAAACATATATGATATATGTATATGAATACCACCTTATATATGTAGGAATATAGAGAGAGACAGACAGCAAATAGATAGATATAAATACTACTGAATATATACATGAATATATATATGAATAATACCCTACTAATTTTCCTGAAGGACACAGGAGTTGAACACTTCTACTTTGGTTTTATGCCCATCCAGGAAGGTGCATTAGTCAGGAATCTGCAGAAAGGAAAAGAAACAAGCTATATATAAATTGGATCCCAGACTTATGAAGGCAAAGAAGCCCATGTTCCTCCATCAAATATGAGCGAGCTAAAAGAGCCAATAATGTAGTGAAATCCAAGTCCAGTGTCTTGATGCCAAGGACGGTAGAAGATGAATTCTGCAGCCTAGAATTTACCTTTCCTCTCTTTTTTTTTTTCTATTTTATTCTATGAAGATGTTTGATGGATAGGGCAATGGGACATTGGTGAGAGCAGATCTTTTTACAGTCTTCTGATTTAGCAACTAATCTCTTTTAGAGACATCCTAAGGGACATACTTACAAATAGTATTCATTAACTTACTCAAATTGATACATAAAATTAATCAACAAAGGGCTAGCTAGTCAAACAGTTTATCCAGCAATTTGCTTGCTTTGAAGAAGAAGGACCTTTGTTTATTCCCTAGAACCCATGTTTTTAAAAGCTAGACATTCTGGTATGTGTGTGTAATCTTAGTTTTGAGAAAACAGATCAATGGATTCCTGAGGCTTGCTGTCTAGCCAACCTGGTCAACTTGGTACTTGGTAAGTTCCAGCCCAATGAACGATACCGATTTGAAAAACTAAGACTGATGTTCCTGAAGAACAACATTGGAGGATTTCCCAGACTCAATATACATTAACATACACACACACACACACACACACACACACACACACACACACACACACACATATTCACTAAGCATCACAGATGTAAATTCTCTCTACCTTCCTGTAAACACACTATAAAATCAACAGGATGTCTTAACAACTGTGGAAATGCTAAGGTAAAAATTAAAGACGTATAGCCAGTTTTGGATTAGGATGTCACATTGCATGTGCACTTGTGTACAACTGTGTACCACAGCCTAATTGAAGGTACATGCTGGCCAAAGTTACATGACAGGAAGTAGCCCAAGAGAACTTGACTGACTCGATACACACATTATCTACAAAGAAAGGCAAAAAGCGACCAACCGAGCAAAAATCTCCCAACATCAATTTGGACTTCTGTGTGTTCTCTCCTCTTTATGAAGTAATAGCCTCTGTGTGTCTTGCAGAATGGATCTGTGATGGTAATATCCATCTGACACCACTGCAATGGTAACACTGTGTTAGGGCTCATGGCTAAGTAGCATCAGGAACATGAAGAGTATAAATCTGACTTACTCTTTCCATTATGTACAAGTTTATCCCCACAAGACATAAATACACCATCCACGTTATGCCAATCAACATCAAAGAATGTCCTCAGGGCTGCGTGAAACATTTTGGAGAACAGATGAAGGTTTCAGTCTTGCCCACTGGGAGCGTATGATCTGTGGTTTAAATTATTCCCATTTGTTTGGCTACTGACTGCTTCTCTGACGTTTGCCAATTCGTCTATGTGTGAAGTGATTTTTTTTTAAAGCGGAATGTCAGACAGTTCCTAAATAGCTAGTAGAAGAAAAGCTGAGCAGGGAGCTATGGATCTGATGCCCTCAGCTGAGCCTGCTGTGGACGGTGACATGCTCGAACCAATATTTCCATCCATCAAAAGTCTGCAGCTGCTGGGAGCTGCCTGTGTCTTTATCTTTCCAATAATGAAACCTGGGAAAGAAATTCTAAATTAGCAATAAAGTCAGCTTTGCAAGCAGACAACTTCTAGTGAAGATATCTTGTTCCCGAGTCCTCTACCTTTAGACTGCCATTATTTACACACAACTTGCTTTGAATCTCTAGTTTATATGTATATCACAAAGAGAGAAATGATAGAAAGGGAAATGAGTTATAATGGGAGTAAATTTTGATCAAAAGAAAGATTGTCATATCAAGTTTGCTCATACCAAAATCCAAATCCATGCTGCCATTGTCCTATCTTCGTTGATAGTGGTACCAGCCAATAAAAACGATTTGGGTGGTGATAGTTTTTCCTCCCTGCAGCATGGGTGCACTAACAGTTGTCAACTTCTCAGAATTTAGACTCACTTAGGACAAAGCGCACAGTATTGCCATTACAGTGGTGTCCGATGGATATTCCCATCACAGATCCATTCTGCAAGATGGATGATTTATGAAGTAATACTATACTTCATAAAGAGGAGAGTACACACAGAAGTCCAAATTGATGTTCTAAGTGGGTTCATGAAACACTTTTCAGATTGGGCAAAAGAAAGAAGGAGAACCCACCTCTGATGTGAGCAGGAACATTCTATGGGCTTTGATCATGGATGCCATCCAAGGAGAAGCAGATGACCACCAGCATCCTCCACGCTCTGCTCCCTGGCTTGGATCCAATGCCACAGCTGCCTCACAAACCTCACCCCGTGCCTTCTCCACCAGGACAGACGATACACCTCAGACTGAGCCAGAAATAATAACTGTTCCTCCTTATATAGCCTCTTATCAGGTAATCTTGTCCCAGCAACAAGAAAAGTGACTATCACATGCCTGTACATTGCTTGCAGGCACTAGTCTAACAGGACTGAACCTCCTAACTTAGAGCTCACAGGAAGTACCTCCCGCATTATGCACTGCTTCAGGCATCGCAGAAAACAAGAGAAAAACGTACGATGAACACTCATAAAATTGGCTCATTAAAATAATATCTTTGCATCATTACTTCAGTTACACTATTTTGAAGAAATAAATCGATACAGTTACAACTTAAATCTTACATACTTGCCTCCCAGTTCCATTTTATCCTTCTGAAAGATAATCATTATCCTAGTTTGGGTGTTTAATTGGCCCCAACAATGCTTTCATTTTTAACTATCTGAGGGCATGTAACCATGAACAGTAAATTAAACTTTATAGATACAGCATGATACTATAAATGTCATTCTACAGCTCTTATTTTTCACTCACCATTTCCATGATTTATACATATTGATGCATTAAGTTCTAATTCACTCTTTTTACTTGTGATTTTTCCACAATAAAAATATACTAAAACATATGTATTCATTCTGCCATGGATACTTAGAGAATTTCCTGACCTATAAAGCAGAAATATCCTTAAACGTGACTCCTTGTGGACACAAGTGAGGGTCTTGTTCTTCAAAGCATACTTAGATGTGTAACTTCAGGATCATAAAGTGAGTAGCTTTTCTTCTTTACTATTCTCAATTCTCTCAAAGAGAGATCATATCCCTCCCAAGAAGGGACACGGTCTCAGAATACATAATTTGTTAGTATAGCTAGATGTTTCCAGGACCAACAAGCAGGCACAACTAATTCCTGGGCCAGGTCAAAAATTTCTAGCATTGCAGACGTCACACCTTCTTCAGTCATCACTGCAGCAGTGTGAGCTGACCTTCATAAAAAGAAGACCCTGCCCATGGAGCTGGAATGAGCTGGATACCTCTGTAAGATAAAATGACAATCCCAGTTTACATGATGCAGAGACAAGTGATTAAACAGTGTGTGTCAAAAGCCAATCTGAGAAACCAGCCTGTTGGTTACTAATTGGACTGTGTTCTATAAAGTTTAATTATAGATTGTCACCCAGCCCCTAGAGTTTATTAATTTTAATGACATTGAAATTAAACAAGGAATAAAATGCGTCTGAGTTGTCTTTGAACAAGGTGTCCATACTCTCAATTATGTCGGAGGGGCAGTGCAAATCTTTGTCTTTGACCCTCAAAGGGAAAAAAAGATAATGGGGACATAAACTATCTGAGAAAGATGGGCATAAGAGAGGCAGAAGGGTTGGTACCCTGGGTTTTGATAATGGAGCACACTTGCATCCTACCACATGAATGCAAGGTCCTGTTTACCATTCTCTGCAACCTTCAGCAGATGCATAACTTGGCTAGGCCTCAGTTTCCTCATTTGTAAAATGAGGAAATAATAGTTATTTCACGACGATGTCATGAGAAGTCAATAAGGAAGGGGATTAAACTCTTCCTGGCCCTCAGCAAGAGGCATCCAAGCATCTGCTCTGGTAATTACTCTGTTTTATAGAAGGCTGTACATGGAAGAAACGTAGAGCATTCCTATACCAGGTGGACCTAAAGTCACATCCAAATGTCTCTGGCTATAAAATCAATGGGTCTGGTGTCGATCATGTTTTCTTCTTGATTTTTGGTATCAGTGTCATCTGACATTGCACGAACCATTCAGAATGCAATGCCGCATGTAGAATTGCATGCTATTCTGTTCTACCTTTAGCTCCTGCCTCACTCATGCTCATGAGAAACAACATAAAGAAGCACGCACTACCATGGCAAAATCAGGACATGTGGAATGAGAAAAGTACAAGGAACAGATAAGAGCAAAATTTTCTCCATACTGTTTTAGTCTGCTAGGGAATTAAAATTAAAAAAAAAAAAAAGATCATTACTGTGGTTTGAGGGGAAAATGTCTCCCATATGCTCATGTGTTTGAAGAGTTGGTCCTCAGTAGTTAGCCCTGTTTGGTAAGTCTGTAGAACCTTAAGAACAGAAATTGACCATATTCTTGGTCACAAAGCAAGTCTCAATATATACAAGAAGACTGAAATAACCCCTTGCATTTTATTGGACTACCATGGATTAAAGATGGACCTCGAGAACAACAGGAACAACAGAAAGCCTACAGTCTCATCAAAACTGAATAACTCTACTCAATGAACACTGGGTCAAGAAAGAATTAAAGAAAGAAATTAAATGAACCTAATTACCCCGAGGCAAAGTCTAGGTAAGAAAGTTTGTAAATATCTGCTGACTCCTCCCTCTTCACCTTTTACCTCATAACCAAGTTGTGGGGTTTTTTTTGTTTTCTTTTGTTTTGCTTTGTTTTCCCCCCTTTTGGGTTATATTTGTTGCTTTCTTTTTACTTCAACTTTTCTTGATTCCAATTCCTTTCAAAATTCCAAGTGGACAAAATTTAAGAAACAAAAAAAAAATAGATTACCAGCTGTGCAACTGCTCGATTCAATCTCCATCTGAGTGCTGAAGGCTTCTTCACTTTCCAGTGTTTCTGCTAGAACTGGCTCCATGATTGAGCCCTAGACTCACATTGCTGATCTTTCTTTACTGCTTTCAAGTGTAGGGCTTTCCCTGAAACCACCGTCCTCTTTTGCTAGCTGAAGATGTAGCCCTTGTTTCTACTCCAATTATCGCTCACCTCAGGCATGTTAACGTACATGGGAGACGAATCAATAACAGGAAGGTATCTGGTGTAACCAGTTAAATGTTTTTCCTCACAATGCCAAATGCAGCCCATGTGCTGCTTAATGATGGGGGAATATGTTCTAAGAAATGAGGCATGGGGTGATTTCATCGCCATGTGAACCTCAGAGTGTACTTACGTAAACCTGTAACGAAACTAGCCTGCTACACACTGAGGTTGTATGTAAAGCCTGTTCTTCCCCAGCTATAAATACACACCATATGTTATATGTTTTGTTCCGAGGACTGAAGGTAATTTTTAACAGTAGCAATTATGTATGCATATAAACATTGAAAGGCACAGTAAAAAAAATGGGATAATATTTTTAATGCTGTTTCTTTATAGATACTAATGGCAATGGTGACTGTAAAACTAGAAAATCCCTCAAGTTTGGGGTGAGGGCATGGACAGGGGAATGTGAGGGCCGTGGGTATTGCTGTAGACTTTATAAAGCTGCACATTTAAGCTACCCTAAATTCATAGATTTACATTTCCCAAGAATACATTAACCTTAACTTTGTATATCCTTTTTATTTTAACTTCCTTACTTTTCTAACTTCCAAATTGCTTCATGGTACATGCTGCTTCGATAAAAATTGATTTTAGAAAAAAATGGAACACCTGTCCAGACACATTTTCCTTACTTGTTTAAATACTCCATAAGATTCCTTCCTTTATTAGTGTGGTTTTTTTTCAACGTTTAAGCTTTCTACGAAGAACTAAGGCACATTACTCTAGACCATTGCAGTCAGCATTATGATATTGCTGTCTTCTACAGTCACATCTTATCCAACTGCAAGGTCATTAAGGAAAATTATTCCCCTTGGGTCTCTTCTGAGGGACCTGTCTGGAGATCTTCTTATAGGAGCATCATTCTTTTCAGAAATATGTCCCTGTGGATTGTGCCTCTGTGTCTTCAATCATTGTGGATTTTCTTCTTGCACGGACAATGTTACATCCATGTCTTTACTCGAAGTATGGATTTTGAGTGACTTTATCTAGACAGACATGACCGAATATCTTTTCACCCTAGAAAGAGCACGGATGTCGGAAACAAAATGATTTCACCTAAATCAGGATTAGTGAACTAGTGGTTTTATTAGAACTGCTTATAGGAATGTGGGTGAGGGGGTCACTTACAGATGCTTCGAAGGAAGCTGCATGAACCAAAAGTTCACACAAAATTGACTCACGGAAGCTCCGTTCATGAAGTATCCTGCAGAACTTTCAGGCCGCCATTCTGATAGGAGAGTCTCTACATAGCATTTATTGCTGTGTATATAAGCCTGGCAAGCTAGTGAGTGGGAGTGCATTGTAACTCATAAATTTCAGAAACCTCCTGAGAAGTTCTTATTTCCTCAGCCATGTAAGTTTAGTTTACTTCCTGAGACTGTATGATTCTCCCTTCACAGAACAATGGGAGCTTGTTTAGGGCCCCAAAATATTTCTGGTAAATGCCTCACTGCTTTTTTTGGAAGTTGTGTTTCTTCTTTGCTACTTCTTTTCCTACTATGCATTACTATTTCGGTTGTTCCTTGACAATTACCTCTAGTTCCCAGAGACACCCTGTTCAGACATTTGAGTAACTTGCTATCTCAAATACAACCTCTTTGATATTTGCAACCTTTTATCTTTGACAAATTGCTTAAAATCACTGGTGATGTTCTCTACAATCTCTTCTTCCAGGTGTGATTCATACAATTCTTGGAATGTAATGTCCTTGATGCTGCTATATATTTTGCTGAAATAGTGACGTGGGAAGCCATATTGGAAGCAGAGTTGGGTCATCTCTAACTTCTTATTGCTTCTATTGTGAACTGGGTGTATCTCTGCATTGATATGTTGAAGGTCCTGGGGCTCTCCTTGTCTCAAGTCACAGAGTACCAATTTATTTCCTATAAAATTGCCCTGGCAAAGCTGACATCCTGCTTCTTAAAACATTGATAGAACCGATTTGCACTCATATACCAGGTGAAAGTCTTTTCATGAAGCTGTCTCTATAATAGAAATATTACTATATGAGATATGAGAGTTGTTACCCACGTATCATGGAAGTCTATTTGATAGTAGTTTATTTAAGATGCAGTTGGTGCTAAAGCATTAAGGAAAAGTTTAATATAAAAAATACATTAACCAGTTGCATAGTCACTTATAGTCATTACTATTATGTGTTATAATAATTGTATGTGACATACTTTCTACATGTATAAATGGTATGTGTATATGTGTGATCACATGCATGTAGGTGCTCAGAATAAGGACCAAAACTATTAAAATATAAATTATGTGATCCTCTAAGAGTCTTTCTCCATTGGATCAATATCCTCAGGTAGCAGACATTGAAAGTTGCTACATTCCCTACACCCATTGGTTGAACCAAAGAGATGGTATTTGGAAGTCAAACACCTATTTTCTCCTTGAGTTAAAGACAATCAGCAGAAGAGAGTGCTCTGGAACATCACTAAAAATAAGCAAAATTTTGAAAGGATGTTACTTTTCAATACCATTAAAATAGTTTTACTCCATTCCAAAGGTTTACACTGGCAACTAGTTCTCCTCCACAATCAACTTATCCTGAGTTTCCAAAAATCCTTCAGTTACTTTCTCATAGTCACTCTCAGACTTTCCTCTTTACTCTCTATTTCATATGCGTAAAGGAAGATCCTCTGTTTTGGCCATGGTTACCATCATAAGAAATTTCTTCCTATCTGACTCAGGCCCTTCGTGAAATTGTGTTAGTCCTGATGCCTTCAACAAAGCATATCTCTCTCAGTGTGTTCTTTGCCAGCATCACAGTTCTGATCAACTGGGACAGGCCTGACTGACAGGCACTAACAATCACTGATTTTCTTAATCACTTCTAATTTTGTTTTCAAGTCTGTCACTCAATGTGGCCTTTTACTGACAATCTTAGAAATGGCTTTTGTACACTTAGGAGGCGTGATCAAGTAAGCAACATGACGTTAAGTCGAGGGTGACATTTTTATAAAACACCATCAAGAGACTCAGCAAGCACAAGATACGAGAGTTGTTTTCCAAATAGCAGGAAAGCCTGTTTGACAGTAGATAGTTTATATAAGATGCATCTAGTGCAGAACTGAAGAGATGGCTCAGCAGTTAAGAGCACTGACTGCTCTTCCAAAGGTCCTGAGTTCAATTCCCAGCATCTACATGGTGACTCATGACCATCTGTAATGGGATCCAGTGCCGCCTTCTGGTGTGTCTGAGAACAGTGACAGTGTATTCACATACATAAAATAAATAAGTTTTTTTTAAAGATGCATTTAATGCTAAAACAATAATAAAAGGTTCAATATAGAAAATACTTAAGCCAGTTGCACAGTCATTTATAGTCATTACTACATATTATGTACTATACATGATTGTATGAGAGTACTTTTTACATGTATATACTTTTTACATATATGTATGAATGCACGATTACATGTATATGGGTGCTCATACACATATATACATGTACATGTGGAGACTTAAGTTGAAGTGGGTGTCTTACTTGACTTTTCTATACTTCATTTATCAGGTGTTCTCTTGCTGAACCTGGAAATTGATCATTCTGTCTAGTCTGGCTCCCTACCTTGCTACAAGGATCCTCTCTCTCTGCCTTCCGAGTGCTGAGAGTCTAAATAGCTGCCAGGCTTCCTTGACTTCTGTGTGGATCCTGGGGATTTGTACCCTAGTCCTCACACTTGTACAGCAAATGCTTTATCCACTGTGCCATCTTCTGCTCCCTAAGTGAGGCGTTTTTACACAATTAACAGTGTACTTGATTTCTTTACTCCAGCATCACTACCAACATGTGAGCAACACATTGACTCTAGACAACAAGGGCTTTAGTTCCTCTAAATGGTTAAGGAACCACTGCTACAAAATGGCAAGCCATTGCTAGAAATGGTATGCATGCCTTCACTTTATTTAAAAAGCTGCAGTCTCTCTCAGTTTTTCCTTTCATTTTTGCAAGGCTAACAATTGCCTCGTCATTTACATACTGTACCTTGTATGAATCTACCCTCAACCTTCATGTTAATCTGTCAACCCTGTTAAAGATTATCCATTTAAATTCCTGGAAGCTGAGAGGGGCCGTGGGGGGAGAGAGAGAGAGAGAGAGAGAGAGAGAGAGAGAGAGAGAGAGAGAGACTTTTATTCTCAGCTCCTTAATCAGTTCCCTGTCAGATTCCTCTCCATCTGTTATTCTGGGGACTTTCTGTCTTGCTCTTTGTATGTTAAATCTGCTATTTCATTTTTCAGCCCTTGCTGCTCCACGTGTGCCCTCTGACAGAGCAGCTTGTGTCCTGCCTGGCAGCATTTGCGAATTGGAGTCTCAGAAGCATTTTAATGAGATCCTGAGAGGTGCGCATGTGGGGTAACGTTCTGTAAACAGCAATCAGGAGTCAGACAGACCGGGGTACATCCTCTCCTGAAGAACAAGCCAGAACCTGACCTCAGTGAGATGTGTGGCAGAAGTATCACTCGAATCACTCTATCAGCTGTCCTCAGGTTTGGCCTCTATGGTGTTTGAAGAAAGAACCAGGTTAAAGATCATGGAAGACTCCAGGAGGATGTAAGGTCCTGCAGAATTTCTTACCCACCAAATGCTAAGATGCTGTCACGAACCTTAGCAGACATTCTCCACTAGAAGTGAAGAATCATGACCCTACTATTATCTCAGAAAGAAGATACACATCAAGGACACCCAGCACCCAGCAGTTCTTTCTAACTTTAAGCCACTACAAAGACTTGGGGCATTTTCACTTACATTCTTCCTAATTTTCTCAAGTAAGCATATTATTACCTGCCACACAGGGGAGTTGTCACAATTAATGGGCATATTAGAGTGCACTATGAAGCAAAAGGAATTCTTGTTGCGTGCACATCTCATTACCAGTTCTTTCTGATTCCATGATGGAGGTTCAGTCTGGGAAGAATTGGTACAACTATTCTTGAGATCTCTGCATTACACTATTCATTTAACGTTTTTGACTACTGTACCAGGGCGTGTGGTTGACATCTGGTTCATGGGGACTTCTTCCTGATAGCCAGTTTCAGCTTTAATTCAGGAACATTCACCTTTCAAAATAGCATGTGGTAAGTGGGAGGAGTTAGAGCTCAGGCATCTCTCTCCATCCCATGTGGTGCTGTAAGGATTCTCCTCCTCCAAACAGATATTGCATTCTGGGTCTCAACACCAAGTGTCCTAGTTGGGGTTATCATTGCTGTGATGAAACATCATAATCAAAGCAAGTTGAAGTGGAAAGGCTTCATTTTTATTTGGCTTACATTTTCCAAATCACTGTTCATCACCAAAGGAAAGCAGGACAGGAACTGAAACAGGGCAGGAACCTGGAAGCAGGAGCTAACACAGAGGCCATGTGGGAGTGCTGCTTATTGGCTCGTTCCCACTGAATTGCTCAGCCTGGTTTCTTATAGAACCCAGGACCGCCAGCTGGGTTGGGCCCTCCTTCATCAATCTCTGATTGAGAAATGCCCTACAGGCTTGTCCCTTTCAGATGACTTCAGTCTATAGCAAGTTGACATGAAATGATTCAGCCAACTAAGGAAGATAAAAGATGTGTATGGATTTAAAGAATGTCAGGGTAAAGTTCTAAAACTTATGAGGGTCCAGCCTTACATAATGACAAAGGAATTATCAAAACTGGGTAGAAAGGTGCTTCTACTTTGTGTGTTATTACTGGGAGGTCTGGGCAGAGGGGCTCCCTGATTTCACAGTTAGTAAGTGTAGTTAGTAAGTGTTAGTGTAGTGCTAATAGGTGTGTAGAGAATCCAGTGAAGTAGCTGTTATTAAGCACTTGAACACCTCTGGCTGGAGAATGATTCAGTGAATAAAGTCTTTGCTGCATGAAACTAGGATCTTAGTTTGGACCCCCAGACCTCACATAAAGCCAGGTGTGGCAGTGTGAATCTGTAATCCTGGCATCCTTTTGACAATGTAGGAGACACAGACAGGAAACTGGTTATGATCTAGCGACCCTGGTACACCTAGCAGTAACGAAGAGATCCAATCTTAAAACACAAGTCAAAGGCAAACACCCAAATTTTCCCTCTGACTTGTGCATATTTCTTGATACACACATTATATGCACATATGCAGAAACATGCACACCAGTGTGCTTGCGCACACAGACACACACACACAGACACACACACACAGACACACACACACAGACACACACACAGACACACACACACAGACACACACACACAGACACACACACATACACACACACACACATACTGAGAGAGAGGTGCGAATATGAAAACTCAAAGAACATAAAGAATGCTGTTTTCTTTGTAAGGGTTGGAAATCCCTGCTTTAAAACATGTAATTCCTCTAATATTTCCGAGGGAAAATTGAAAAGAAACCAAACACCATGCTGGTCCAAACAATCACTCCATTTGCCTTCGTGCTTTTTTTAAAAGGCCCCTTGTGCAGGCTTCTAACATGAAATGGAACTGACATTGATTCCAATTCATTATGATGTCACCTTTAACTCCTGTGTTTGGAATAAAGCCCTCTCAGCTGCTCTCCAGCAATGTCTCCCCCGGGAACTGCTCTTTCCAAGTCCTCCCACTCCTTGGCATCTTTCTCCTTTTATTTTTTTTTTCCTTTGCAAAGCAAGAATGAACATTTCCCTTTTGATGGACCACAACAGAAACACCAGCCCATCAGACGCACTAATTTTTTTTTATAACAATACGTCTCAGCGTGAGCATCTGTTCTTTGAATTGATGTCCTCAGGTGCCTGGGAAAGAGAAGCATTGCTTCGTGTATTCAGGCATCTCAGCATTATTGCTGTGACACAAGACATGGGTGTGGGGTTTAGCCTCTCTCTCTCTCTCTCTCTCTCTCTCTCTCTCTCTCTCTCTCTCTCTCCTCTCCTCCTCTCTCTCTCCCCTCCCCTCCCTCTCCTCTCTCTTTCTTTGTCTCTGTCACCCTTTCCCTCCCTCCCTCTCTCCCTCTCCTTTCTTCTTAGGAAGCTCTTGGAAGGCTGAGGAAGTATGGAAGTCAGTACAGTACCCGCTGCACAAGCATGAGGAACTCAGTTTAAATGCCCAGCAGTGACACGTAAAGCCTGTTGTGGTGGTCCACTTCTGCAATCTCAGCATTGTGAAGGTCAAGACAAAAGAATCCTGGAGACTTATTAGCCAGCCAGAATACCTGCCCTGGTAACTACCAGGTTCACTGAGAAAACCTTATAATAATAATCACAATCATAATAATTTTGAGAGCTGGAGAGATGACCCAGCAGGTAAGAACACTGACTGGTCCTCCAGAGGACCTGTGTTTAATTCCTAGAAGCCATGTGGCTTTTCCTATCTGGATCTCCAGTTCCAGGGTACCTGATACCCCTCTCAACCCCACTGGACATTGGCCAAGCACATGGTGCACAGACCTGTATACAAGCAAAACATCCATACATATAAAATTAAATTAAAGCAACCTTCAAAAATAATGCAGTGAGGATTAATTGAGAAAGATGGTTGATGCTAAGGTCTGATCTCCAAACACATTTGCCCTCACTCACATATGCCCATACACATGAACATGGACACCCCCAGATACACAAAAGGAACCTCCTGCCTTAGTTGGCAATGGAACCCTTGACAGTCACCCATAGCTGTGAACCAGTTAAGGGTTCTGAAAGAATATCATGCAAGATTGTAAAAGGAACACACACTATGTAAAGAAATGTTATTTAAAAGTAAGGGTCACTTGTTCTTTCAGAAGCAGAACTGGAAGTTCCCTTATTTTCCCTCCCTGCCTTTGACTTTTTGGGCTACCTCTAGCTCTCTATCCACTATGACTCAATGCACCAAGAAATATGTTACCCTTAACAATTATCTTTTCTTACTTTGTGTTTGGTATCTTAGTTTAAGGGAGGCTCTCTCCTTTATTGCCAATCGCATTGTCCCAAAAGAAAATGCCATCGAAATGCCATCGAAATGCCATCGTCTTTTATACTGCCAATCACTTCAGCCTGAAGGCTGACATAGCTGGAATGTCACTCCATTTTACATTTGTCCTCCTGGGTCCTCACATATCAAGAAGATACTGCCAATGCCAATGCACCTGTTGAACTATCTGGCTTGGGAAATTCAAGTTCATTCCTGTCCACAGCCTTCGCTGATGCTGTGGCATCTGGGTGCCCTGAGCAACAGAAGCACCTATCGTACCTGTGCATACCTGGTATAGAGTCAGGAAGATGCACTCCAGGGCCAAGGGCACAATCGTGTCCATTTGCAGTACCTACCTCCCAGTCTCCTTTTCCTTCCATTTATTGATATACATTAGACCTTGCTTCAGTGAGAAGAGAAAGATAAATTACTGGAAATCTACTGTGGGTTGTGGAAGTGAGTTAATTGTCTGTTGTGCAAGCATAAGGACCTGATCCAGCAGATCCTTTGTTGAAAGCCATTTGCAGGAGTGAGGAGATGAAGCAAAAGTATCACTGGAGCTAGCCAGCCAGCCAGCCAGTCTAACACTCAGTGAGATCCATGTTCAGTTAGTGACCTGTCTCCAAAAAGTGCACTGTAAAGCAGTTAAAGAAGATACAAGATATCAACTTCTAACCTCCACATGTAGAAAAATACATATGTGAATATGCACTTACACCACACACACACACACACACACACACACACACACACACACACACACACACACACACACACACACACACACACACCATCTCTAAGACAAACAGTGACTTCAGCCCCTTCCACTTCCCAAAGTCATGTTTTTCTCTAAGGCTATGGCTGATAGTAGAGTATTCCACTTCATATCTGTCGTGAAGATTCCAAGCAAGCTAGAAATTATTTGTCTAAATGCTCTTTTGTGAAGTAGAAACACCTGGAAGAATGCATTCATGAGATCAAGAGCAGCATGCATCTTCTGCAATATCTTCACATATAGATAAGAGCTTTGCCATCAAGACAGTGATAAAAGCTTCAGAGAATAAATCAAATCAGGACCAATTCTCCATAAATGCTCCTTCTCCCACAGCACACAGAGTAGAAGGATGTGAGTTGCCCTGTGGAAAATAATTATTCCTCTCTCACAGCACCTGAGAGTACAAATTCATTTTGAGTAGAAGAAGGACATCCAGTTTCAGAAGATGATGCTTAGCAATGAATATCCTAGTAAGAGCACCAGTGGAAGGGAAAGAAAAATAAAAAATAAAAAAAAAGAAGATGATGCTGATTAATTTTCTTACAACTTCCATTTGGTTGCTTCCTTACATTGGAAATGGACTTTTTCAACTGCAAAGAAAGATTATAAAGCATGAGTGCATCAAAACATGTGTCCTAGGCATCCTTTTGCAAAGGAAGGATGAAGAAGGAGGAGGAGAAGGAGGAGGAGGAGAGAGAGGAGGAGGAGAAAAAGGAGGAGAACGAGGAGGAGAAAGGAGGAAGGAGGAGGAGGAGGAGAAGAAAAAGAAGAAGAAGAAGAAAAAGAAGAAGAAGAAGAAGAAGAAGAAGAAGAAGAAGAAGAAGAAGAAGAAGAAGAAGAAGAAGAAGAAGAAGAAGAAGAAGAAGAAGAAGAAGAAGAAGAAGAAGAAGAAGAAAAGAGATACTAAAGTAGAATCCTGCCTTCCACGTGCAGGAGCATATACATGCATGCCACACGTAAACATGTATGCATACACAGATAAAGCCAAAAAGAAACAGTAACCATAGCAGCTGCTGCTATGTATCAAGGACAATGTGTTGCCAAACATCTCTGCCTCCCCCCCAGATTACAGGGTAGAAAAGCAGTAACTAGTATTTATGTCACACTGTTGATAGTTAATTGCATAGAAACAACCCATCATTTAAGATGGAGATTTTAACATCCATTCATCTAATGCAATGCAGTATTGTTTAAATCTGACCTGTTTCTCTGCTGCTCCACCCAATGCATGAATACATGCATGTGCCTACACTCAGATACATCAATTTAAAAGGTACTTAAACCAAGAGAGCTAGAGTTCTTTTCTTTACATTACTTTCTATTTGAGTACGCTCTCTTTCTCACTGTGAGTTTTCTTAGTCCAAATGTTCACACGGTTGTAGACTTTTTCTAGAACCAAGGACATGCTCACATTGTTTAAAATATCTCTCTGGAATCTCTCTAATATCCCTAAATTAGAGATGTGTAAGATCTGTACTTTTATAAAGTTCTCATCTTGTTCCTGTGAGTTTATGGGTCTCACAATTTTCAGAAAAGCTTTTAAGTCATATTCAACTACTTAAGACTTATGACTGGGTAGGAAATGTTTGTTTTGTTTTTATTTTCAATGATGCTTGAGTTTTGGTCTTTTTTTCTTTTCAATCAGGGTTGTTCTATGTAGGAAATGCTTCATGAAGAAGTGCCTTGTGTCTGACTGCCTGTGTGCTAAAGCATTAACATCGTCTGCTTTCATATAATTCATCTATCTTTAGTCTCTTTCAGAAGAGTAATTGTTCACTTTATGGTAAATGTGAGATAGAAGTGTGTTTGTCTGTCTGTGTGTGTGTGTGTGTGTGTGTGTGTGTGTGTGTGTGTGTCTGTCTGTGTGTGTGTGTGTGTGTGTAAATTATAGTTCCCTCCGCTCAGTATTTATAATACCTTATATAATACCTTATACATTTGATAGACGCTATTCTATCAAATGCTATCTATGTTCTATCAAATGTTCTATCTATGCTTTTAGAGTGGTCTGTTTCATTTTGTCATTGATACTCTGAGAAGCATACTGCTGTTTCTGTTTTCTGTCTGAAGAAAGTGAGGCACAGGCAACTGACGTAGTCTGTGCCCGCACAGCTGGTAAGTAAGAGAGCCAAAATAAAAAACTTAGCTAATCAGATTCTGCAGTCTGCACCTTCAGTCAGACACTGTGCATGTCTATCATAGTTTCTTTAAGCAAGGAAAGTTAGAATGTGTTGGCATAGAAACTTTCAAGTTGCCCTGTAACGACCTGGATTAATTTTTTGCTTGAAACAGGTCCCCAAAGGTCAGATAGTTTTAATCTGTTAGAGAAAAACACTGGTAACAATTGAAGTCATCTGTCCAAAGTAATCCACTCCTAAACATGGGATTAAAAATTATAGTACCAGAGGCTTCTGATTGCTTACTAGTTTAATGATTCATTGAAACAGTCAGTGATGGCATGCCTTAGTGGAGAGGTTGAACAAAGGACAAGGAGTTCCCCTTGAGAGCTCAGAGTGGATGCCTATGACCATCAGCCCTAGGTCTAATGTGT
Source organism: Rattus rattus (assembly GCF_011064425.1). Classification (NCBI taxonomy): domain Eukaryota; kingdom Metazoa; phylum Chordata; class Mammalia; order Rodentia; family Muridae; genus Rattus; species Rattus rattus. The sequence goes on from NC_046167.1 coordinate 20,354,062, forward strand.
CCTCTGGGATGGACATGGATACACTTGATCAACCCTGCATTTTCTCAGATCATCAGTGTATCAGTCAAGGGTCTGTGTTCCCCCAAGGAGGAAGAGGCTAAAAATAGGACATGAAGGCTTGCAAAAATGATAGAAAATTACGTGGGCAAAGGTCAAGAAGGTGCATTAGTAAGATCATGCGCAAGTCATGAGGACAACACTCCATTTTTGGAAAAACACTCAAGGGGCTTAGGCAAAGCCACACAATCATCACCTACTGAATGACACTGCCTGCCTTGGCCTCTATAACATAAAGGCTTCTAAGTTTCTTCCTCCTGGAGCAAACCCAAAGAAAAGGGTTTGGCCCTATATGAAAACATCAAGTGGTAGCTGACACAGTGGAGGGATGCATGTCAAGAACCCTCTTCCGGAAAGCCTAGTCACCTCAGGCTGGTGATGACCTCTTATGAAGAGCAGTACTCTACATTCTCCGTGAGCTTGAGGCCCAGAGCTGCTCTTGTCCTTGCACCAACCATCCCAAGGCACTGCACAGAGGAGAATGTACACTGGAAGGTTGTGTGGTCATGTACTTCTGAAAACTCAACTGTATTCCTGAAAAGATGAGACATTTTTAAAGAACCATAATGACATCTTGCAAATGCTCACTTGCTTTAATTTTTCCTGTCATGTGTTTTGTTTGTTTGTTTGTGTTTTTTCTTTGTAGTTGATAGGATACGTGCTACAGAATTGTGTGAATCCTATAAAAAACAGAAAATTCAACCAAATTTCCTAAAATTCCAAGAATTTCAGATTTATTTTACTGAAATACATGTTTGCAGTAAAGCATACAGAATGCTAGTTAAATCTTTGGTTGAATCAGCCTTCTGTGAATATGCATTGTATGATTTTTCAATACCAGGCAAGTTTCTAAGTTCCAGTGAAAATTACAGGAGACATTATTTTTTCTGGATATAGAGCATTTTCTTTTTTGTTTTTTGTTTGTTTGTTTTGTTTTTCTTTGTTTGTGTGTGTTGTGAAATTTTATTTTTTTATTAGATATATTTCTTTATTTACATTTCAAATATTATTTCCTTTCCCAGTTTCCTGTTATAAAACCCCATCCCCTTCCCCTCCCCCATATGTGTGTTCCCCCCCCATCAACTCCCCTTACTGTGCCGCCCCCCCCGCATTCCGCTGCACTAGGGGTCCAACCTTGGCATGACCAAGGGCTTCCCCTTCCACTTGTGCCCCAACAAGGCTATTCTCTGCTACATATGTAGTTAGAGTCCTGGGTCAGTCCATGTATAGTCTTTCGGTAGTGATTTAGTCCCTGGAAGCTCTGGTTGGTTGGCATTGTTGTTCTTATGGGGTTGCAAGACATTGTTTTTTTAATCTCAGCTACTAGAAAATAATGTTCACTGGAGAAAATCAGGTACCAAGCTAATAGATGCATAAAATATCAAATGGGAATGTATGCAGAGAGTAAAATAAGAAGAATGAGAATGATGGAAAGACTAATTGTGGTAATAATAATTTTGAGTGGTAGCTATTGAGGAAGAACCCCAAAGAAGTACTTTTATGTGCCTATTTCCTCCAAGATGAAACATTCTCTGCTGAGTGGGAACATGGAGGCAGGACTCATTAAGAACCAGGACATAAATGAAACTTATAAGGTTCAAGAAATAAAGCAAACCCATAGGGCTTAGGAATCTCCAGAAACCTACAAGACTCATAAGTCCACTCCCCGAGGTTAGGTATACAGTAATAATTGGTGGTTGGAAGGAGACTCCCTGATGGTCAAGCTGCCTGCAATTTATGCAGGGAGATCTAGGCCTGCAGCTTCCTATGTTGTGAGTCATTGCCCATATTGGGTGGGCTTTTCCATGGTGCACCTGTGTTTCTATAAGCAACCCCACAGCCTCACTAGCTCACTAAGTTCAACTCAGGTAAAATCCTTTCTCTGTCCTGTTATCAGTACTCTATCTGAGGTCAATGGGCATTTGTTCATATCTCCATAGAAAAAGCTTTGAAAAAATAATAATATGGAGTAGCTAGAGTATGCAAAGAGGAACATACTTAATAGAAAAGAATTATTGATTTAAAAGACCCATAAGGGACAGAAGGAAAGAGTGAGTAGGAAGCGAATGTGAGGCTGAAGAATGAACTGATACACTGCTGTATTGTGCATCTTTCCTGCTGCCGTGATAATACACCAATGGCATCCTTCCTCCAGCAAGTCTATACCCCCTGAACCTCCCCAAAATAAAACACCATAACCAATGGCATCCTTCCTCCAGCAAGGCTACACCTCCTGAAACTCCCCCAAAGCAGCACTTACTGGGAATCTAGCATTTACATACCTAATATAATAGGCATTACTCATTCAAGCCACTGCAACTGCATACGTCTTTAAGCATCATAGTGTCCTTCATGTCTGATTCCATGTACGATGGAGGAGGATGGCAGGGGTTGGAACAGAGAAGAGAAGGACCTGGTGTGACCTGGATTATAGAATGATCATCCAGACTCATGATAGGAAAACAGAGCCCTCTCCTGCAGACTGGAGCTGGAGAGTAAGTCAAAGGAGTAGAAGATGATGAATGACATCTTAGACCTTAGCTATAGCACTTGGAAGAAATTTGCCCCTTTCTGAATGTGTTCTATAGGTCAGTGAGACAGAACATTCATATGAAAGGAGGCAAGCTGACCAAAATGGACAGAAAAAGGTTGGCCTTGAAGTGGACACATAGCATTTCTGCTCAAACCATCCTGTGCACTTGTGGATGCTCTGATTTGTCATCATGAAATCCTGTGGGTGTGTGTGTGTGTGTGTGTGTGTGTGTGTGTGTGTGTATGTATGTGTCTGTGTCTGTGTCTGTGTCTGTGTCTGTGTCTGTGTCTGTGTCTGTCTGCATATGTGTGTATCTGTGTGTGTATGTGTGTGATGTATGTGGTGTATTTATGTGTTTGTATATGTATATCTGTGGTGTATGTACACGCATTTGTGTATACATGTGTATGGTGTGTGGTGTGTGTATGCATATGTGTGTATATTCATGTGACTATAGTGCATGTGGGTACCCATGTATATTATGCCAGAAGGCAACTTCTGGTATCATTTCTTAAGTTGCTCTCACACAAATCTTCGAAATTTGGCAAAGCTGATCAGTCAGTGAGCTATGGGAATCAACCTGCCTCTGCCTCCCCAGTGTTGGCATTCACGTGCATAGCACCATGGGTGTCCTTATTACATGGGTTCTGGGGACTGAACTAAGGTCCTCAAGCTCTCAAGACAAACATTTGATTGACCGAGCCATCTCCCCAGCCCTCCTCCATTATTTTTAACATGGAGTTTCTATTGTCTTCCAACAGCTCTCAAAGGAAAACACAGCAGCCCTAGAATAGCACAAGAGTAAGTGCTGGGGTGAACCTGAGAGCAGGTGGACATGAGAAAAAGACACTCCCTGTCACTCCCAGGTGTACCACAGTGCCCCAGACAGTGACACCACTATGCTGGAGTTTGATTAAGCTCCCTTCATTGTGTTTGGAGATAACAAGGCAGGAATCTTTGGAAGCATCAGGATTAGCAGCTGTAGACCTTCATCAGACACCTGAACCATACGGACAGGAGCAAGTTGTCCTCTGAGAGGCTCCACCCAGCAGCTGACCTATAGATACAAACCCTCACAGCCAAACAGGGGATGCAGTTTCCAGAGTCTTATGGAAGATTAGGAGGAAGGATTGCAGGGCCGGAAAGAATAGGGACTCCATAGGAAGACCAACAAAGTCAACTAATCTGGACCCTTGGGGCTCTCAGGGTCTGAAACTCCAACCAAAGAGCATATACAGGCTGGGCATAGGCCCCCTGCACATATGTAGCAGACGTGTAGCTCACTCTTTATATAGGTTCTGAACAACTGGAATGGGGGCTACCCCAAAAGCTGTTGTCTATAGGTGGGGTAGGTTCTCCTAGCTTGGCTGCCCTCTCTGTCCTCAATGGGAGAGGAAGCTCCTAGCCTCTCAGTGACTTAAAGTGCCAGGGTGGGGAGATACACAAGGGGCCCCACCAGCTCAGAGTAAAAGGGGAGATGGCATGGGGGAAGGATTGTGGGAGAAGGTGACCTGGATGGGGGAAGTGAGCAGGATCTAAAGTGAATAAGTAAAAATAAATAAATGAAATAAAATAAAAGATTAGCAGTTATCAATTACTGTCGATACTCCACAACCAGCTCCATGTTGCAGCAAAGGCTTCACACACAAGCAGAGCCAAGCTGCTCAGTTGAACCCACTTGGTCTGCAGAAGTCCATGCCTCCAAGGACCCCTTGCTAATTGGGAGGAGGTGAGGCATAAGGAGAAGCCTGACTTCTCATCTGACACAGGCTGTTGCACACTGTGCAAGTTTGTCTGCAACGCTGCACAACTTTGACTGCAAGGAAACAAAAGGAAAAACTACAAGGGAATTTGTGCATGAAATGTCATACGGGCTATGGGGTGGTAAATGCCAAGGAAAGTTAGATGTTATAAACAGATAAGTGCACTTAGTAAGAAAAAAAATGAAGCCAGGGATAGATTTGCTCATACAGATAAAATCTGCAGATGGACTGTATTTATATAGATATAAGTATATTCATACATATGCATACGTGCATATATGTACATGTACCTGTAACAGATGTGCCACTGTGTTTCCGGTTGTTTGTGGCTTTTATAAAAACAAACTGCCCACCAGCACAGCAATACCAGGTCACTTATAAATATTTATGGTGACATTTAGCTCTTCTGAAGGCAGCCCCCTTTGCCACCATTCCAAGAAGTGAAAGGAGGTCCCAGGTTGGCTTTTCAGCTCTGACATGACAGGCGAGCTGAGGCATATCTCCTCGGACAAGCTACCACAGGACATGCTCTCTTGATCAGTGCTGCTGGGTGAGGGCAGAAAGGCTGTGAGCAGCATTCATAAACAAAAGAAGCTCTCTTGCACTTGCTTTTAGGCACTGCATTGGAGAGTTAAAATAAGTGAACATCTCCCATTCAGTATGTGTTGTGTGGAAATATACTAGAGAAATTACAAACTGGAAGGCTAAAACAACATATTCAACTCATCTGTAAACCAGATGCTGTTGTAAAGAAAAGTGTGTGTGTGTGTGTGTGTGTGTGTGTGTATGCACATGTGCACACACATGCTAGCATGCATGTTTGTGGGTGTGCATCTTCATGGGCATACATGTATGCATATGAATGTGGAAGTCAGGAATCAAACAATGCTATCTACCTTGATTTTTTTTTGATAGGACCTCTCATTAGCCTAGAGTTTGCCAAGTAGGCTTGGCTAGCTACCTAGCAAGTCCAAGGATTCTTCCTCCACAATCTATTGGAAGGTCATAGAACCCTAAAGAGGTCACTAGTATTTGGGGTACCACTTTCCAAACAGATGAATGCTTGCCATCTTGTAGGCGTTGAGTACTTGTCATAAGAGTGGATTGCTCTAACAGACCCTTGCTTTCCCTGGGCCTTTTCTTAAAACGAACCACTCGTGCAGTGGTGGAATCCAGTACGCACCTGCCAGATGGGAGAGTCTGAGCTAGAACTGTTCAACGTTCAAATCCATGAGACAAAAGGAGCCTCTTTTCCTTGTAAAGCACATAGCCTCTGGTGTTTTTGAATAGTAACATGAATTTTGAATTTGCTATTCATTTTTATCACCGAGTTTGCAGGTTTGGTTAGTTTTGAAAATTCATAGCAATATACAGAGTGAAATAAAAGCCATCAGATCCCCAGTTCTTTCTAAGGAAGCACTCTTGTGTTTTAATTTTTATTTTTCTCTGTATTTTCTTTGGATATATGCTTACATTTACATAGATAAGAAGACAATGAATATGTAGTTTGCATTTATTTTTCTTTTCACTCACTTTTGAATGTTAAATATTTTCCTGTTGTACAAAATATTCTTTCAGTCACTGAGAGGGCTCAGGATGTAAAACCACTTGTTCTGAGACTGGTAACCTCAATTTTATCCTCCAAAGCCACAAGGAAGTAAGAAGCACCAAGCTCTCTAACTCCCCCCAACACACACACACACACACACACACACACACCGCATGCATACCACACACATGCCTACACACAAACATACACATATGGCACATACATCTATCCATACCAAACACACATAAATACACAGACATACACACTCACTCACACAACACATATGTACACACATGGCACACACATAAATACACACACTTAGGCATACAGACACATAAATACACACAACAGACATACAACATAGACACACATATACCGCTCACCACATAATACCACACAACCATATGTGCACACACACATACCACACCACACATATAAAAATACACATATGCCACACACAAGCACATACAACACATACAAATGCCACATACACACATAACACACATACATTATAATAAATGTTCTTTAAAATATTTTATTACTCAACAAATATATACTAATCTAGCTTTTCTTTTCTCTTGAATATTTAAGTAGCTTTCTAGTTTGAAATAAAATAGTGCAATAAATTTTTCCAACATGGGTACAGACATTTCCACACTTGTGAAGAATAAAAAAAAAATTGGCTCAAAAATAAAAACTATCTTTATTTTGATACAAGGTATTAATGCAACTTAGGCTGGTCTTGAACTTAGTATGCAGCCAAGACTGACCTTAAATTTTGGTTCCTTTTGCTTCTACTGAGATTAAGGCATAAACAACCACACTCCATTTATGTAGTGCTGGCATCTAACCCAGCACTTTCTGTAGGCAACCAAAACACTCTACCAATGGAACTGCCTCTTAAGAGACCCCTGTCCTCTGTCATTGCCCAAATAAATTTCTATGTTTTTAATGAATTTTGACATACTGACTTCTTTGATGCTGGGCTACAAAAGTAGGTAGGACACCTCACCTTTAATGGTGAGTACTTTGACAATATTTATTTGTTCAATAAATGATTACTGGTGTTTTTACATTAGTATATCTGTTGTTATTACTGAGGTTTAGTGTTCTTATTGATGAATTGTTTAGATGTAATACTTGATTTATGACCATGGTCATGATAGACAATTTTCTCCACATGTGCACTGAGATATTGTTTTTCTTTATTCATAATGAAAGTTTTATCTTCTCAGTTCTAAGAATTCTAGAGAATTCAAAATAGTTGTAATTTCTTTACATTTCTCACATGTGTCACAAAAGTCATAGTGAAATTGACTCCCTTTAAAGATTACTATGAAGATAATATGTTACTATGCACAGATGTTTTTTGCGGGGGGGGGAGGGTAGTTACAAAGAAGCCTGCCAACCGACTTCTTTCTTGTTATACAACGCCCTATTTCCCAATGGGAGGTGGAAGCCTGGGCTCACCTTGTGACATTATTTGTCACTGGGTGTAGTACACATGGTCCTGTGACTATTTTAGGTCAAGTAAACACAAGAGATCCAGCAACTCTCTTTGGCAGAGTCCTGAAAACCATATAAGGATGCCACTTTGTCTCTCAAAGACATCTAGAACTTACAGACAATCACTGTGGCCTACATATATGGGAAGGTCACTAGAGTCCTTCTGGCCCTGTCCTGCTGTCAGCTGAGCACAGCCACTAAATAGTCCCATAGCACCAGCCAAAAGACTTCCATGAGAATTGCTAAAGACTTTGTTGAAGTGTTAAATTGGAGGACTTCTCTGGATGCCTGCAAGAAAAGATGGTCCACAGGTGCCTGCAATTAGCTTGCTTGGCAGCAGACAGCAGGTGCTCAGTGAATAGCACCGCCCTCAAGTTCCAGCCCATGTCATTCTTAGAACAGTCGAAACCATACTCACCAGGAAAGCAGAAATGTGTGCACTGGGCTCTATTGAATTCTCAGATTTTACCTCAGCACCTGTGGTAAGATATTTGAATAAAAGTAACACAACTTCTCTATAAAAGGTTTAATACACATCTTAATTTTCAGACTGGTCATAATTAGTAAGATTTCAGAACTCATGGTGACAGGGCAAGCGCCTGTCAATGGAAGGGGATGTAATATTTATCCATTAATGTCCTGCAAATACAATGCAAAATTTTAGGTGCACCTCAGCCCTAGTTGTTGCATTTAAATTAAAAGCTACTCTAAAGTAAGAACTTGCGGACTGATGTCTAGAGCTGTGGTAGCAAACAGACTTTTCTCAGTCCCTTTATTGTTTCTATACTGCTTTGCATCTGTTCTTGCTGTGTTCAGAAGCTTTTAAGCTTTGCCACTTAAATACTCATCTGTTTATGAAAGACTAACTCCTTAAGAACAAGGGCAGGTATCATAATGCCTTGACATTCATGATAGGAGTTAGCAAAGTCTCTAGTGTGTAGAGAGAATTTCACAAAGCATGGTATTGTTTTCAAGAGTCAGAGAACTGTTAAGGAATTCTGGTGACCTAGGTTGGCACAGCCTAGTTTAAGACAAACATATGAAACATTTGCCCTAGGTTATGACAGGAAACTACTTCCAATAGGAAAAGGAAGAATGGCTATATTGACTTTTAAAAATAGAAGACAGGGGATGGAAAGACAGATCAACAGATAAAAGCACTTGCTGCTCTGGTAGAGGACCCACATTTGATTCTCAGCACCCACACAGCAACTCACAATCATCTGTAGCTACAGTTCCAGGGTAGCTTGTTCTGGATTCTGGGGAAATCACTGTCACACACACACACACACACACACACACACACACACTACTTTAATAGAAGACAGGGTTGTCTATGCCTGAGTGTGTGTGTGTGTGTGTGTGTGTGTGTGTGTGTGTGTGTGTGTGTGTGTGTTTCTATGTGTGACAGTATTGATAATATTTAGGAAGTTTTACATGACCATAGATCAGAATTAGGTAGGTGCACATTGCCAATGGTGAAAAGAAGCAGAGCAAAATTTCTCACATCAAACACTACCTTTTATTTACTGCATATTAGGCCAACAGTGCTTATTATGCTCCCCAAACAACAGCAACAGCAAAAAGGAAAGAAACGCTCCATAAAATTAAATTGTTAAAACTAAATTATTTATGTGATTTCATTTGGTGGATGTATTTCCGTGCATTGTGCCACGGAGCCTCACTTCTTTCTAGCATCATAACACTATTAGAAGCTATAATAATCTTCAGGGGGATGTAAGATTTATCAACCCTTGTAGCATGAGATGGGAGCCAAGGCAAGAGATTAAGGGATACTGGTGAAATTAATCAAGTTTCTCTCTGTGTACTGGCCAAGAGTATGCAGAAGATGATTATTCAAGCACTTCACATGATGGAAACACAATTTGACCACTACCATATGCTGGCTTTAAAGGTATGTGTTTGTCTTTTTTCCAAAAGCAGTCTCATAAAAATGTCAATACCTTTGTCATCGAATGGCTTTGTCCACTAAGGAGGAAGTTTACATGCAATGTGAAGGAGTGTTCATATTCCCCAGCTTGTGGGAACATTCCATTTTAATCTTGTTATTGCAGCATCAAAAGATGATCTACAAACCAAGAAGCTAGCAGGAAGACAGATAAAGACGCCCTATTCATCACTCTTTTCTGTACTGGAAAAGCAACGGTGTCCATTGCTTCAAGGAAGGTGAATGGGCTGCAGTCAGTGCCCTTGAAATATGAGCTTTTCCTGTTCACTTGAGGCCACATCGAGGTTTTTAGAAACAGACAGAAGCCATCATTCCAGTCCTCACACAAAATGAAAGAGCCATTGTGGGAGCAATTCTGAAAATGTATGAACTTCATAAAACGTTCCATTTTCCACAATGTGAGTTTGGCTACACAATCAGAACATCAAAGACCAGGAAAACTACCTATTGAGTCTTCAACCTTTTAAAATTGTTTGTATACTAACAGAAAATAAAGTATTTGCCCCTGTGGAATGTCCATCGATACCAGTATAAACAATAAATATATCACGTTCTGTACATACAACACACAGCATCTTAAATGCCCTGAAAGAATGAGAGAGCCAAAGCTTTGAGAGTTTTTTTTAAGTGAGATCCTTCTTAGATGCCCTGTCCTACACTTGCAGTGAAAATAGGAGTCATGCAGGTGTACACACCCCACAAACAAGTGCATCTCCATTCCCCAATAGACATTCTCTCTCTCCCCCCTCCCTTCCTCCCTCCCTCTGTCCATCTCTCTCTTTCTGTGTGTGAATCTGCCTGTCTGTTTTTCTGTATTATGTGTGTGTTAACATTAAGCACCATAAAAAGATAGGCTATGATCTTGATAGTTATTATTAGCTTTATCCTAGGGCTAATTGTGTGTTTAAAGATTCATGGAGCATGGGGAATAGTGTTGAAGACTTTGTGGCCACCATTGGATTATCCACATCACTTATTTATCCTCTTCCACTTTGCCCTTTGAGCCCATCGAAAATAAAAGGCTTCAGTAGGGTCAAGTGCTTCCATTAAAAAGCTAAGGTAAAACTATTCTCTTTCGATTTATCTCTAAAAAGCATGCTCAATCAAGAACTAAGGAAATAAATCCTCAAATGTAAGAGCACAGGAATACAAAGAAGGCAGACCTTTACACTTTCCTACAAGAAAAATGTGAATTCTTGCTTTTAAACTAGAGTCCCCAGGTATTCAAGAATCTAGAAGATCAGTATAGCTGAACATGGGTAAAACACAGACAAATAAATAGGATTTGTAATATAGACTTAGAAAACTTGGTTTGACTTAAGGGTGGAAAGAAAAAGTTTAAATTGGTAAAGAATCAAAAGATTCTCAGCACACTAGGGATAATTCACTCCAGTCCAGCAAAGGTGGATGAAGCAAAAGTCTTTCTAGGATCTTGACATCATCAAACAAAAGCTCTTATTCCCTCTACCTGCCTTTAGTTTATCTTGAAGAAATGATCGAGCTTTTCTCAGACACTAAGATTATTCCTATGTCTACACATGTGTGTGGGTGGATGTGTGTGTGTGTGTGCACGTGCATGCATGATTAGAAGAAAAATTGAAAAAAGAAATAAGTGAGGAATCACACACATATGAATAGAGATGAGGCTTGGGGGATTACTTTAAATTATAGCAATCTTTTAAAATTAATATTATTTAAGTGAGCTGTGTCTCTCAGGCCCATTTTAACAATAATTCTCTTAAATTGGAATTTATTGCAAGCAAATACTACACTTGGAAGTGGCCTTGTACACATTAGGCTAAGGACACCTATTAATAATTCAGAAGGCTTCACTTCAATTTCCTCTCATCCGATCATCTAATGCTTTAGGTGCTAATGTGAAGAGAATAGCAATTGTGTGAACACTGTTCTTTTGTTATCATATTAAAATAATGGAGGACTCTGAGCTGTCAACCGTTTTATAACAATCAGAAGCAAGGGGCAAGGAAGTGGGAACAGTGCCAATCATATTAGAACAATCCTGACTGACTTGGGCTTCTTACCAGTTGTTCACTTTAAAAACAAACACACAAATAAACTGCCCTTTGCAGCTTGTCCATTGTTCAGTTTTGTTCTTTCTCCCTTTTCCTGTGCAGCCTGCCCATAGAAGCTCACAACCATCACGGCTCCCATTTTGCTAAGAAACCATCTCACCAGGCTTGTAAAAGGCACCGCCAAGGGCTGTCTGAACCTATCAGGATCCACCCATGCCTCTCCATTCATAAATGTGGCACACACATCCATCCCCCATTCATGACGATGATAATTAGTAGAACCTGCATAAGACATGACAACAAATGGCTGTAACGAGAAAAAAACAATCATCGTATTCACATTAGAATTCATGCACCAACCAGTACTGCCTGGCGGATTGAAGGCACTCTGTACTCTCCAACACTGCATTTTAAGTCCATGGTAAACACTGTCACACACAAGTCAAAGAATACAGCCTCAGGGGAGGGCAGAAATTCCCCTCCACTTAAGTAACATATGGTGTGCGTTTGACAAGTTTAAATCCCTTGGGATTTAGGTAGGTCCTTCCCTTTCCCATCTTCAAGTAGATTATAGAATGTCTGCAGTTCGGAATCTTAGAGAGCATCATACAGCTTAAGGAAAATCTGATGATTCATTACCCAAGACCATTTGTTTATTATTCGCCAAGATCCCTGGTCTTATGTTCCCCCTCGACATTTAAATCCATACAGATCATAGCTGTACTCCGAAGATTAGTAACATAAGCAATGCAAATTGTGCACCAAACCTCTGCTTTTATGCAAATGAAAGACCCTTCACTTTCACCTCTGCTATTAGCTTAATTAGCCTAATTTCCCTGAACACTGGCTTGTTGGCACGCAGCTAAGGAACTCTGGCTGCACCCCTGCTTTCCTGGATGCACTTACTGAAGCGCAATGGGAAAGGTAAGGAGAAAGGATCTGGAAATGTCCAGATGAAGCCAAAGTGGGGAAGAAATGATTTCACAGCCAGGAACCGGGGCACAGTTCTTGCAGTCGTAGAGCAGGGATACTTAGGAAGAAATGCCTGTTCTGCTTTAGCCTAATGATGCTCTATCACTTTTAAAGGCTATATCACACTGAGATCACCCCCATTATGTTAAAAGATAATAGTAGTTGGTGCTCTGTGCATTATTTTGATCATGGAGCAGAACATAAACCCTAAAGTTAAACCACATGCTCTCCGTGCCTCTAGAGGGGCTCATTAAAGTGGAATATTCCCCTTCCAAGCCTCACTCAGTAAGCAGTGTTTAAATGTCTTAATCAGCCTACAGAGTCCCCATACAAGAGACGGTTTTAAAAACAAATTTTTCAGATAGTGTGGTTTGCATCATGGTTTTTAAATCCCATGGCCTTAAAATGCAGGGAGGAAATGGTCTTTGAGTGAAAGATGTTTCGAATTTTTAATGTTGTAATTAAAAATTAAGAAAGGTATGTGTTTGGCTAGAGGGTAGCCATTTCCTCAAATTATGCAATCTTTTGAATAAGCCAATATCAGCTTAATAACCTTTACCATGTAATGAAGTTGTGAATATTAATCTTCATTTTGAACCCGTTAGGTTTTCCTGCTTCAAGTAGGAAAGGATGAATTCTAACAATAGGACCCATGCTAGATTACTTGAAATTGGTTTTATAACTGGAAAATAGGCAACCTCTGAAAAACCAGTGCTCATTTACCCCATGCTATTTCAAAATCCTATACAATTTTTCATTGTTAAAGGCATTCCCTGAGCAACCCCACTAATACAATCTTAAAACAACAAATAAATAAGGTGCATCCTATGATAGATGACAACATTCCATTTCGTGTCAATGAAAAACAAATTATTTTATCTACTTATAGCTGTGCAAGGCTCCTGACACATCCTCCCATCCAAATAGAGTTTCTCTCTATTTGGAATAGAGTGAAATGAGCTTAGGAGTCTCATTCCTTTGAAAATACAAAATTAACAGGGCTGAAGGTTGCGTGATTGTACAATTATGACATACAAAGCAAGCCTCTTCAAACACTGAACAAAACTGAAGTGACTTTTCCTTTTTTAAGATGTTTCTTGTAGCCCAAGTTGGCCTCAGACCCACTATGCACCCAAAGATGAATTTGAAGTTCTGATCCTCCTGCCTCTCCCTCCCATGTGCTAGGATTGCAGTTACACACCATAATGTTCGGTTTTTACCACACTGGCGATCAAACCCAAGACTTGCATAAATTATGCAAGACAAGCACTATAACAAGTCAACTACCTCCCCACCTTCCTTGAACTAAGAAGTACCATGAAGAACAGAACAATAGGACACTGTCTATAAAGAAAGAAACAGTGCCCCTCAACTGATACCAACTCTACTAATACCCTTTTTCTACATGTGATTCTTGAACTATGAAAAATGACTATCTACTGTTTGTAAGTCATGCAATTCTTGCTACTCTATTCTAGAAACCCAAGTGGACTAAGACCGTATATTAATTAGGGTTCTCCAGGGGAACAGAACTGAGGGAAGATTTTTTTAATGAGTTTTTGTTGTTGTTGTTGTTGTTGTTGTTGTTTATTTACTTACTTTTGAAACTATAATTCAATTACAACATTTCTCCTGTCCCTTTCCTTCCAAGCTTTTTATTAGGTTGACTTCCATGATAGAGAGCCAGTAGTAGTCATACAATGGTTGTCGTCACACTGTAGAGGTTGATAACATGGTGTCATCTTATTCCATAAGGCCAGGTGCCTCAGCAGTTCCAACATGGTACAGCAGATCTGGAAGATTTCTGGAATATCAACTACTGGTCATCAGTCCGTGATGAAAAGACAAAGAAGGAGGATTCTAATAACTGCAAAAGAATGGCGGCAGCAGCAGCAGCAGCAAGATAACAACAGGGTAGATGAATTTGCCAGCAAAACAGGAAGGCAAGTAAGCAAATAACAAACTCTTTTATTGTTTAGACTTTCTTTCATCTGGGCTGGTAAGATAAGGTAAAGACTACATTTCGGATGTGGGATGCCTTCCCACTTCCATTAATCAGGTCAGGAAAATCACTCATAGATGTGCCCAACAGCTCGTCTCTGTGGGATTTCAGATCCAATCAAGATGACAAGAGTTAGATTCTCCTAGAAGATCGACCTGTCTATTCAGACATTTCAGATTTTGTTAATTGATGTTGGAAAATCTATCATAAATTTAGGAGCACTGTTTCAGGAATTTGGATCTTAGACTGAATAAAAAAGAGAAAGAGAACTGATCACTATCATTTAGCTCTCTCAGCGTCCTGACTGGGGATATGAGGTGACCAAGTATTTCTGCTGCCATGCCTTTTCTGCCATGGGGGACTGTACCCACAAAATATGAGCCAAAAGAAACTCTCCTTTTAAATTGCTTTTGTAGATATTTTTGTCCCAACAGTGAGAAACCTAATGCAGATGATGTATTTGTACATTGCTCCACTAAAACAAGAAAAAGGTAGAGCATATGCACACATTCTAGAGTCAAATGGGAATCATTTTCTTTCAGGTGCTTTAGAAAATGTGGCGGCGTGAATTCATTCATTCAACATGTATAGGTTTGCAGCCTGCTGTGTGGCAAGCACTGAACAAGGTGCGAAATGTGAATTTGACACATTTCATTTCAACATGCGTCTCCACTCTTATTTTAATCACTTTCAATGTATGTTCTGCTCGCATTGAATATAAAGAGTTTTCTGAATTAACGTAGGCTAGTTCTGTAGCCTTAATTTGTGGTGTGGAGCCCAGGGTGTTTTTGATCAGAACTAAACAAAATATAACTCAATGATCAAGGATATAAAGTAGATGAAAATTTATCAGTAATTTCTGAATATATAACACACAGCCCAGGAATTTAGTGCAAATATGTATCACCTTACCTTACCGAGTTGCATCTAAATGGTTTAATAAAAGAAAAATGTTTTGACCCTTACAAACCATCAAAACAGAAATTTTAAGCCTTCTTTTTAACAGAGGGAAAGAAAAAAACCTTCATTTCTTAGTCTCTCAAGGTCAGGCAGGTGGCACGCAAACACAAAACATTATTGAAATAAGAAAAAAGATTTAACACAATCGAAGAGAGAAACACAGCATGAATTAAATGTTGTTCACACCAGGTGAGCCAAGAAAATCTTTTTAGTCTCCCTTGGAATTCTTAGGATTTCATTAATTCTGATCCTCGTTTTGTGTCATGCTCACCCCCTCAGGGATGAGCCCCGGATGACTCACTGTCTACTTTACAGCCATTGTTGTTAGCTCTTTGATATAAACAAGACAGATATTTACTATACTAACGCATTACATTCTATATACATTTACCAACCTTCTTCTGTGTCTCACAGGCTTGTCTGCTGCAGGCTGACTGCACATATTCAGGATGTTATCGTCATAGTTTCGCCATGTACATCTCATAGCATCTCTGGTGGTCCACGGGGACACCACCCAATATCAACCTCAAGAACAAACATGTTTTTGTCACAGATAGCACCATCCATTGGGTCACTACAATGACTGAAGTATGAAATGTGTCCTGAGGACTCATGTATGTGAACACTCGGTCTCTATCTGATGTTGTCATTATAGAAGGCTGTAGAACCCAGCTGTAAGAATTATTTGTTGGGTAATGAGCCTTAATGGTCACAGATACCTTGCTTCCAATTTTCTCAATCATTCAACAAGCAGGTTCATGTCCTCACCACAGCAGACAGGACTGGTCCCTGTATCATGCATTCTTCACCATGATAGACTGTATCCAAAATAAACTTTTTCTCCTTAAGTTGCTCATACCAAGTAGCATGTCAAAAGACAGGTAACACAATTGTTAAAAGCAGAAAACAACTGATCACCTGAGAGATGCTTCAAACCTCCAGCTACTAGCTACAATTCAAATAGCCACATGGAATGGAGAGCAGCAGAAGAGGCTCAAAGGTCACATCTCTTCTGCATCCCAAAGAGATAAAGAAGTATGAATGGTAGCCAACACCAGGCATTCTCACTATTGCCCTCTTGACCAGAATTATATTGCTTTATATAACAAATGAGTGGAAATGAAGTTTAACAGAAACAAGACAACTAATTTCACTTCAGAAATTTCTTCAGGATCTTGGGCACATTTCTTAAATATATAACATTTTTGCAAGGTGACAGTGTTTGCTATTATTCATCCCTGTACTAGAATGTAGAAGCATGCTAAGAGTGCTGATTAAGGCATTAATAAAGGATGTCAGGCTTTGGGATGAGAAAAACACAAGTAAACATAGATTCCCATCTAAGATGGTTAAGTTCATAAAGGATGTCACTGACGCCCAAGCACAAACAGAAACATTAATTGCTTCAAACCTGACTATCCACTTTGGTATTTTCACATACTAATAGTTACATTTTAGAGAATGCCATTAAATATACAAATGGACAAGAGATCTATTAAAGAAAATATAGATTTTTCTTCTAGGATGTTCTCTTAGAAGATTCTAGGAGCTATTCTTTTGAGTGAGTAAAAGGAGTTCTGCTGGGAAAAAAACTACTTTTCATATAATAAATTCTCATGATGGCTTCCCATACTGTTTCCACCTCCCTAACTATCCAGCTCTATATCCCTTCTCTTTCTCCCCCCTTCTGAAACAAACAAAAACAGACCAAAAAAGAAAATAAAAAGCATAAGAAATAGACACACCTTATAAAAGTACAAAATTGGAAGCCTTCCTGCATATGAAAAAGACCAGTTAAACAAAAACAGAAAAATGCCCACACAAAGAGATATGAGACCAAAAGGTTACAAAAATACCATTCAATTCATTTTCTATTGGCCATTCACTGCTGGGCATAGGGCCCACAGTTAAGTTTGGTTAATATACACAATGGGACTTCTGGGAGTTATTCTTCTGTACGCTTCTTTTTTGCCTTTGAATTGAAATTCTCCAGTAACTACACAAAGTGCACTAGTCCCAACTCATCTAGCCCCCAACTCTTGTTATCGACACATAAACCCCTAAATTAGAAGTTATATCAACTGTTTAAATCTATGAAATCATGAGCATAAGCCCACTGAGAGGTGGATGATTTGGGATGTCCTTCCTACACTGAAGAAAAGTCATACTTTTCTATTTTAAGGAACTTGTCGGAACACAAGAAAAATGATTCTCCTCAGTTTTCACATTATGAAAGAAGGTATATTTTGATGATGTTTTCAGTTGGCTATATGATTGTGACTTGTGAGACTACTATAAATTTTGTGAAAGATGTATAAAAAGGAAGCTATTCATGAATATTCTTTCTTTGGGGGGAAGGAAAACAGCGGGGCTAAGGCAGACAACTGTGATGGAATCTCACCAAGTAGAAGTACCATGTTGGCAATTGGCGGGTATATTATGTGTTCATGTTTTTGGTAGCAATGGGATGTTCTTATACTCAAGCTTAGAAAGATAAATCAAAGGGCAGGGTGCCAATTCTGGACCTACTTTGAAGTGCTGGAAGTGCTCTGACTCAATCCACCAAGGATGCTGTCACAGCTGAGTGATCTGACAGAGACATAATTTATAAGAGATTTGCACAAAGCCAGTTGAGAGGAAAAGTAAGAGTTAGAAACACTACTCCATACACATGTCATCTACTTATCCCTGAAGCACATTGACCACCTGCAGACTCTACTGCTAATGTGCAATTTCATCAGAAAGTAGGAAAAGTTAGAAAAAAATGAACTAAAATGTCTCACTTCAAACTTGAATTAAGTTCAGGATATTTAAATGCAATCTTAGACTCCAAACTTAGACAGTGGTTGAAGATGCAGTTTGGAATGAGGTCCAACAATTGTGTCAGCTATAGTACTGTCTTCTTGAATCCCTATTTTGTTTCCTTGGTTTTTTTTTTTTTTTTTTTTTTTTTTTTTTTTTGAGTTCTGATATCACAGAGATGACATCAGATATTCAGGTATTCAAAAGTTCATGATTTGCACCATGGAAGTGTACCTGTTAATTTCACAACTCTTCATGTTATAACATTTAGCCAATAGCTTCACATGTAACTCTTCGTTAACATAGAAACTCACTCCTAGTCAGAGTGTAGGGAATAAGTGTCCAGAGCTCAGCTATAAATGGGACATCTATATTCCCTCCCCACTTCTCAAACCTCAGGCATCATCAAGCAAGAGTGAGTAGTAAAAAACAAACAAACAACAAACAAACAAATAAAAAAGAACCAGAGTGGAACAGCA
This sequence comes from Rattus rattus, assembly GCF_011064425.1. Taxonomy (NCBI): domain Eukaryota; kingdom Metazoa; phylum Chordata; class Mammalia; order Rodentia; family Muridae; genus Rattus; species Rattus rattus. Next base: position 20,372,687 of record NC_046167.1, read on the forward strand.
TCTTCTGGATATGACAGGACCACTGTACTCATAAGTGCACAGTATCTGTGGTTACCTACACAAGCCTTTCACAGGACAAAACCAGTCAACAGTCCAGTATGGAGGTATGGATTGTCTCACAAGTTGCTGTTCATAGCTGAAGAGCTGTTGATAGTTGCTGGTGCTGCTGGGAGAGGACGATGGTGAGACGCCTGTAAGTTGGTCAGGGAGCTCCAGAGAGGCATCTTGCATGAGTAGCTCCCCTGCCCCAGTGCTGAAAGAGATTGGTTTTGGCCCACACACTAGTAAGTAACCTCTATTCCCTCCTTCATTCACTAAGCCAGACTCAGATGGGATCATTTCTTTGTCTGTCATTGATGCCTTTTTAGATATGGGTAGATGTGTGTGTGCTCAGATAAAACGTCATTTGTATTTCAGACAAGTGCCATTTGGGGTATATTCAAGTGACTGAAAGAAAGAGCTAGAGACATCTTGAGGACTCATTTCTTGGGGTACTAAGCCCATTCATGAGTGTTCCAATCTCAAGACCTAATTACATTCCGAAGCCTCCTCCTCTGAATATCATTTGAATATCATTGAAGTACTGATAGCACTTCAATTCATAGAAGGGGGACTGGACACAAGCATCTGTTTTGTGACAGCATATTTGCTAAAGGATATGCTCTTAAATGTAATTCTAAAAGGGAAGGCAGAAGGCTGAGTTTTCTATAGGCCAGAGTCCCATAGAGCTCATTGTTCCAGAAAAGAAGCATTCTGCATCAATACATTACACTCATGGGTAGGGAAAGACATCTTGGCATGCTAGTCTCTAGATTGATTTTTTAGTGTGGAAGCAAGAGAGTGACCATTCTAAAGCTCCCAAATAAATTACAATTCTTATGGCCCAAGAATTTTGACTAAAATCATATCATGAATATAGTACTGGCTACTTGTTTAATTAAAGGTAAAATGGAAGGACAATCAGGTAGTACTGTACATGCTTGAGATCCCAGCTCGTGGGAGCCTGAGGCATGAGGACCACAAGTTAGAGGCTAGCCTGAGCTACACAGTGTCAAAATCTATGTTTAAAACTTAGAAGAGCCAAGTGAAGTTTCCAGTCATCCCCAATCATACTTCCTTGAAGTTTGAAACAATCAGCTGATAGTTGTATTAGTTACTTGTTCTGATTATAATTCCTAACAAGAATCTAAGTTAAGGAAGGAAGGGCTTATGTGGGCTCACAGTTTGGGGGGCTCAGTCTGCTGTGATAGGATGTTAAAGCACCTATTTATATATACTGTGTCTGCATCCAGTGCGCAGGGAGAAATGGATGCTGGTGCTCAACTACTTGGCTTTTCATGTAATCAAATCTCATGTTTACATTGGGATGAGTCTTCCCAGCTCAGTTAATCTACTCAAGGTAATCCCTCACAGGCATACCAAGAGCACGTCTGATATGTGAGCCTAGAGTCTAGATCCTGTTAGGTTGACAGTTAACATGAACCATCACACTTGTAAAGTACTAAGCACATGGAAAATATCCTACTAGTACCAAGGGATTCTCAAAATTGCATGATGCTAGTTTTTTCTTGCAAGGACTTCTCCTTGGGGAAGAACAAAGGGCTAACCAAATACTATGCATTGAAGTGATTCATAAAAACATGGGGAAATAAAGATTATACATTGACTGGCCCTGGGCTCCAACCTCATAGGTAGCAATGAATATCCTAGTAAGAGCACCAGTGGAAGGGGAAGCCCTTGGTCCTGCCAAGACTGAACCCTGAGTGAAACGTGATTGTTTAGGGGAGGTGGTAATGGGGGAGGATGGGGATGGGAAGCATATATGGAAGGGGAGGGGGGCTAGGGGAATGTTGGCCCAGAAACCGGGAAAGGGAATAACAATCGAAATGTAACTAAGAAATACTCAAGTTAATAAAGATTAAAAAAAAAGAAGGGGGAGGGAGGATGGCATAGGGAGGTTATAGACCAGAAACTGGGAGAGGAGATAACTTTGAAATGTAAATAAATAAAAAATATCCAATAAAAAATACCAAAAATAAAAAAAAACATGGGGAAATGAGAGAAATAATTTGTTCATGGATATTAGAAGTCCTTTAGGGAAATACTGTTAAAAAATTTACAGGATAACTGGAAAAACTATCTGGGGAAAGTTCTCCACTAATCATTCCTTGACTTACCTTTCAAGGTCATGAGTAAAAATGTAAATTTTAAGGTAAGAAGAACATGATTGCTGAATCGATAGACAGTGAGTGTAAGGTTAGTGTGTTGGGTGAGGGAGGAAGAATGAAGGGTAAGACAAGGGAGATTAAAGAGACAGGAGTACCTAAACTTGGGGAGCAGGATTATGGATGATTTATATCCTAGAAGGAATAGGAAGATATAGTTGGTGCAACTACAATACAAACTAACAGCCTGGAAGACAGAAGAACCTGAACAAAATCCTTTATAAGTTCCTGGACTTTGCATTTTCCAAAAAGTCTCCCATTTTCTGCAAACTTCTATGGGTATCCATATTATTTTATTTATTTTTGGTATAATATTCGGATGTAGCTACACTCACTGGTAGTAATAAATACAATGTACCTCTGTCCCCACTCTGGTTTCTCACCTGGGTCTACTGAAAACCCCCAAAATAGTTTCCAGCACTTGGACAGCTCCTCGCCTTCCTAGGGTCTCTTACTGCACAAGGAAGCCCTCCCTGTATTCCCTAAGCAAGTACATAACCACTCACATAGATGCCATGGAAATAAGACACAAGCCCAATATATGTATTCCAAGCTTCCATTCTTAGAAATGGACAACTCTGAGATATGTCACAGACAGCAGAGATGAGAAGTTGCCAATGCCTAGATTATTGTACAGTCAGAAGTGAGATGTGATCTTCCAAGCCAGTTTTCACCTTTGTGTTTGCTTCCTGAGATGAGCTTTCTTAATACATACTTGCTAGCAAGTTCTTGCCTTGAGACCTACAATAGAACCTTAAGGTCTACAGTGAAACCTAACCAATCTTATTAAGATCCGATGGGAAATTGTCCCTCTATAACCTCATTCTTTGTCACCTTGCTTCTCACACACCTCAAAAAGAGTCACCCAAGGAATTTAGAAAAAAAATCAATATTGTTTGAGTTGACATTACAGTTTCCATGATAGAATTTTGGCAAAATAATAAAACATTGTTCCAAAATGTTTCTTTTGAAAAATCATGGAGGAAATGAGCCTGACTCACATGGCTGCTTTAGGGACTAATTTTTATATTCCAAAATACAGAAAAATCTGAAACATTAGTACTCTTTTTTTGGTTATTGCTTATAACTGAATGTTTCTGGATAATATCTGTATTCAGAGAAGTTTTCTTTAGTTTATAGATGAAATCCTTGCTTAATGGATGTTAAATGCTATTATTAATAATTATTGTATAATTTCTACAATATCACATGTAAATAATCCAGCATATCTTTAGACAAACTAGAATTAAATTTTCTCCCTGCAGTCACCTTATATGTATTTTAAATTTTTGAAACAGGAAACATTAAGTTTTTCCTTGTGATCATATTATACATCTTTTCAATTTCCAAACTCCTATGTAGACCTAAATTTGGCCTCCTACAACCCAAAATCCTCCCAGAAGTAGGCATTGATAAGTATAATTTTCAACTAGAATTTCTTTTTGATCACTCAGCTACTCTCTGTTGTAATAGATTGTAGGGTTTTAAGACCCTTCTCAAGATATTTTTCTAAAAGATGATTTCAGGGATAAAAAAAAATGGTCTATAGGTAAAGAACATGAACTAATCTTGCGAGGACCCAAATTTGTTTCTCAGCAGCCACGGAGGGCAGTTCACAATGGCCTTTAACTCTGACACCAGGGGATCCACCATGCTTTTTAGTTCCACAGGCATTCCCTTATCTCTTTCTTTCTCTCACTCCCTCTCACACAAGGGGAAAAGTAAGGAACATAAATAAAAGTAAAATAAAAATTTCAAAAATAAAATGCAAACCAACTCCACATAAAACATACTTTGATGAATTATTTTCAAGAAGCTTTCAAAATGATAAACTTTATAAATTCTAAGAAAATAGAATATAATAATATACCACATTTCATTTATCTTTTAAATATAACAGAAATCAGTTAACAGAGACTCTTGAGATACTGGTGAAGCAATAGATCAGAAAAAACTTGGCATGAAATCGACTTATTAGATTCAAAGATAAGGGGACAAACACAGCAAAGTATGAACCACAGGAGGGCATATCAGCTGCTCAGATGGTAGGGCAAGGAACAGAAAAGGAAACAGAGCCATGGGAAAAACTGGATGAGACAAAACATGAAGACTTACATTTGACAAGTTTGGGCTATTCCAGGAGAGTCTGAGAAATAAGAATTCCTTCTTCCCTTTGTCTGGCCCTAGGGTGAGTAGGGCAGAGCAGTAGTAGCCCTGGTATTATTAGTGGAATAGAGGAGGTGTTTGGGTTATGAGCTCTGGTTTGGCTGATTTGCATACAGAAAGCACACTTACAGCTGATCTCTCTTCTCGCTCTTGGCGGACACTCCCTCCAGGCTCAGCAAAGATCCAGATTGAAAAAAAAAATGGGAACACATAAAATAAAATACTTAATTAAGATGTCTGTGCCTTACAATATTATAATCATTTAAAAGATCCCTCACAAATACCTCTACCTTTCATGTCTCCTAAGAACTCATTAAAAACAACGCAAAAGTGCATTCAGAATAAATCAAATCCCAATTGTCGTAAAAACTACTAGCTGTAGATAGTGAATTAAAATGATTTAGGGACTGCCAGAAAATAAGATGAAAATGGATTTAAATTGATGAACAAAATTAAGACTCCCCAAAACACCATGTTCAGAATAAAGTACTGTGATATTGGTGTGAACAGGATAATGATTAAAGAAATTTCCCTGCACAACACCTGGGCCAGTTCACGTTTTTCCTAATTTCTCTAAGAGGTAGAGATGATGGTGTTTCCCTAACAGAGGACAACAGCCTATAAAATAATATTCCAAGGGTATGTTAAATTAACTTTCAAATAAATAAAAGTGTAAATATTGATATTTAGAATTCTAAGGGTGTGAGTAGAGAAAAGCACCTGAAAATATTTTATACATAGTTTTTAATTATGCAAAAATTTGTGTCACAGTATATTTTCCTGTTTTTCATGTTTTGGGTTTAAAATATAATTACATCATTTCCCTTCTTCTGTTTCCTCTCTCCAACATTCCTCATCGCTACCCCAGTTTACCCCTCTCAGATTCACAGCTTCTCTTCCTTCAGTTATTGCTGTTCACCCTTGCTCACTTCACTTGCTGTTGCTTACAGGAATATGATTTCAGAGCTTACCAATTGGTACTAGACAACCAATTAGGGCAGAAGACTATTTCAGCCAATCTCAGCATTCCTTGGCTTCCAGTAGGTTTTTCTTTGTTTAGGTATGTGGCCCCAATTCTTTTCCATTTTGAACATTTTAAGTATGTCTAGTCTTAGTTAAGCATCCTCATTGCGTGAATAAGCACCATCGTCTTTCTGTAGAACACTCTCATCCTCCCGGAATGAAAATCTGCACCGATTAAGCACAAACTCTCCATTGTGGTTTTATTTATGCTTCAAACAACTATTCTAGTTTGTATTTCTAGGATTTTTAACTATTCTAAGTACCTTGTAAAATTTGAATAACACAGTACCTTATTTTTACATTTTTTATTTTGTGTGTGTGCATATGTGGGGTATCAAAGGATACACACATGCCACAGCACATCTGTGGAGGTCAGAAAGCAACTTGTAGGAGTAGATTGTTACCTTTGACTATGTGAGACCTCCAAGCCAAGCTAAGGTTTATAGGCTTGACAGCAAGTGCCTCACAAGCTGAGCAATCTCTCCATCCCCAGTATTTTCATTTTATGACAAATTGAATTCACTGAGCATGATGTTCTCAAAGTTCACTCATGCAATGTTTCAAGATTTCCTTACTATATTTTGTTTATCCATCCACTGATGAACAATTGGGTTGTTTCTATTATTGGTCATGATAAACATGCTGCTGTAGGTCTGGCAATACAGGGATCTTTTTGAAATACTGCTTTAATCCCTTTAGAAGTTTTGTTGTATTGTAGGATAGTATTACTTTTAAATGTACCTGTTGAATCTTGAAATATTTTGCTGCATTCTTATACCACAAAATTTCAAAAACCATGTCAATGTATTTTAATAAAAAGTTTAATAGCAAGGAATAATCTTATATCTATATCTATATTTATTTATACATACAGAAAGCACAGTGCTTCTGTAGGGACCTACAATTCAATATTTATTTAATAGAGAGCTATCTGGTCTACCTTATCTACAATATTTCCTGCTGCCTTTTAGCTTACCACTTCACTGGTGATGTATTCATTAATGTTCTGGGTTGTTCTGAGATGTCATTTCCACCCATGCACATGCATCACAAGGGAGCTAGTTTGTCCTCCAAAATCACGATGGCTCTCAGTATGTAGTAGAAAATGGTGTTTAATGAATGATTGGACTTTTACAATGTTTCATTGGTTCACAACTGGGAAGTAAGATTTACTAGTTTTCACTAATTCAATTTTGAAAGAAACTAAGTATTATAACTTTTTATTTCTCTTGCTTGCTTATTTTGGTAAAGCAGAGGTTTTGCTAATTTTGAAAGCACAATCCTCCTGCCTCAGTCCCCCAAGTGCTAGAATTATAAGCATGTGTCACCATATTTATCTATATTATACTTTTGAAATTTAAAACAAAAGTAAGTCCTGGGGCTAGGGATCTCAGCTGGTAAAGTCCTTGCCTAGTATGCATGTGATCCTACATTCAATCTGCAGCCCCATACAAAATGTTGTGTTAGCTCACACCTATAACCTTAGCATTCAAATGGTTGCAGAAGGAGAATCAAAATGTTAAGGTTATCCTTGGCTAAAGCAACCCTCTCTCATCAACAAAACAAAGCAAAATAAAAGGGTGAATTCTGCAAATACATAAACATAAATGTTTATTAATAGGGTCTTCTCTACTCTCAGGTTACAGAAGATGAGAAAGGATAGTGTAGAGAGCACCCACCTAGCCCATAAACCCTTTCCTCTTTATAATGTGGCCAAGGCACCACTGAGTCCTGAAAACTTCTTCAGGGGTGAAAGGTAGAGGTCCTTGGGGAAAGGTAAATTTGTTGGTGTTCCTGATACTATCTGCTCACTGGTCATTGGCCTATGACACACTCCCATTACAAATTCCCTAACAAATCTCACTGATGTCTCGGTGAGGCTTCTGTGATATCATTGATTATGTAATCCCACATCAATGACATTGTGATTGTTACTCTATATTCTGAATTGGTAAAATTTAGAGTCACTATGGGGGCAGAAATTTTTGCGAATATTGGTGAGAGGGTTTCTAAATTGGGTTAAGGTAGGACTGTCAATCTGAACTACAGACAACACTATTCCATGGGCTAGCGTCTTGGACCGAATAAAAAGGGAGGAGGTGAAGATTGAACCTTTGCAAGACTGAGTAAGTGATTACTCAGTCAATGGTTGTGGAAAGATTAGATTGCTGCAGGACTACAAAGTCATTCCAATTTATTTTGAGCTATCTTTAATTTCCACCTACGCTGTCCACCTGCATTTCATATCCCTGTGACTTATAAGTAAACCTTTGGGAATATATTAATTTAACATGCAACTAACTTCCGCCTTCCATCAACCTAAAGGCTAAGAACATCATCAATAATACCTGAGGCTGATAGCTGAGATTTCCGTGCTTTATTTAAACCTACCTATCAAATGTATCTACTGTAAACAGCCTTGATTGGGGACTTTCTTTGTTTTGCTAATATAAAACTCTCCTCAAACGATTATCAAAAGTGGACATGAAATTTGGGATAACCTAAATCTGTGTTTTCTGGGTAATAGCCATTCATATTTGGCTCTAGAATAAACTGTCTCTTTTCCCCTTTAGGAGACAATTGTATATTTGTATCAATAGATTCTTAAGTATAGATGCAAAACCATGATGGACAATATCATGGAATTGGGAACAGAAATAATTCCCCCTTTCTTACCTTGTTTAAATCAGGTAATTCGTTGCAGTAATAGGTAATGTAGACACTGTGGAGGGGAGTCTAATAAACCACACATCAGGTGTCCCATGGACACCACGAATCCTACGTAGAGAAAGCATGTTTCCTTAACTTAGAGATTCTTTCTGTTAGCTCAAGGAAACTGACTTGGCTTTATTGTGCAAAAGTAGATAGAATGGGTTGGGTCTACTGGGAAAACCTTTATAGAGAAGGAAAGATTGAAATGGTAAACAAAGAAAAAGGTTCTGAGAAAGGCCAGGGGCACATCCTGTTATGGTTCTGTGATTCCTTAAAAAGAACATGTAGAAGGTGTTTCCAGTGGGGACTGAGTGTCTGTTTTTGAAAATATGAGTTGCCAAAGGAAGCAATTAGAGGAGAGGGTCAGAGGGGGTGGTGCTACCACCGTCATGAGTCATTCTGCTTCGTGTGGAGCAGCTGCAAGCTGCAAAACAGGAAAGAGCTGAAAAAAATCAACAGGTAGCAAACAGCAGACAAATTCATTCTACAGCCTGTAGAAGTCAACAGAATAACTGGCTATTGGGACCTAATAATTTCCAGCTGGGAAAGAACATATTTGAAAAACAAACAATCAGGCACAAAAACTTTGGCAAGGCGAGAGTTTCAGGAGTAGACAAACGGTGTAGTAATTAGCAGAAGGAAGTCTACCATGCCTCTGCTGGCCTGAATTTGTTGGAGGAGTGGCAGAAAATAGAGCCCAGAAATTCTCTGGTGATCAGAAAGCTCCAGAGTATTCATTTTCTGGGGTGAAGAACTGGATGAAATCTTTGCCCTTCCAACCAGTCATCCTTCTTCCTTCTGCCTCTATCCTGCCAGAATGGCTAATACAATGCTTGCCCACCAAAGGCCAGAATGCTCTCTGTCTCTCTCTGTCTCTGTCTGTCTCTGTCTGTCTCTCTCTATGTCTGTCTCTGTCTCTCTGTCTCTCTGTCTCTCTCTCTCTCTCTCTCTCTCTCTCTCTCTCTCTCTCTCTCTCCCCCCCCCCCCCCCCCCCCCTCTGTCATGCTGTTTTTTATGGCTTCATCAACAGGTTTAGTGTGGTGCTCTGAGGGAGAGCATTTCTTCTTGGGAGCACACTATGCATTCATCTGGAAAAATAGAAGAGAAACACACATATAATATAGCCTATCACTCAGAAACTGAGACAGCAGGGCTCAGCAGATGGCTTGGTCAGTAAAGTGCTTTATGCTTGGTTTAAAAGCATCAAGGCCTGAGTTGGATCCCTAGAACTGATGTCAAAATTTCAGGTGTGATGATACATATTTGTAGTACTGTGTTTGGGAAGATGGAAACAGAAAGGTCCCTGGAGCTTGTCTAAATTTGGGTTCTCTGGTCTTAGTGGGAGACTTAAGGTTGACTTCTAGCTTCCTCATGCATATGTATGCATGTTCACAAACATATGACCATACACACACACACACACACACACACACACACACACACACACTCACAGCTTGAGGCTAAAGCTGTGTTGTCTCTTAGGCTACTGCAGGCCAGAAAGGATACTTCTCAGAGCTAAATCCCAAGACCTGCCATTTCCTGATCATCATCTACCTGGTTGGTCTCACTGTGAAATTAATCCATATTGATTTACTTAAAAATCAGCCCTTCAGCAGAATCTTGTTTGGCAAGAAAGAATTGGCAATAAAAGGATGTGAGTGAAGGAAAAGATCAAATAATGCTGCCTTGTTTACTTCTCTCAGAACCATGGTTACTTAATTCTGTGTCCCATGTGCCATACCTCCCCCATACAGAATGTTCTGCATTTCTCTGCAACCAATGAGTCTTGCTGCGTCTGTTCTCTCATAAAGCATGTCTCCTCTGTGGCTAGTGAAACAGTTCTGTTGATAAGATGCCCATTGCACAAGCATGAGGGCCCGAGTTTAATCCTCAGTGTCTATACAGACAATCATGGTGGAGACACATAGAAGAGTAAAGCTCCTCACTTCCAAAGGAAGAAATGCTGGTGTTGTCTAGATTCCTTCTTCTGTCCTTTATATTTCCTCCAGGTCCGGAGTGTACAGGATACTGCCATCCACAGTCAATCTGGGACTTCTAGCCTTGATTAATCTTCTCCAGAAATAACCTTATGAACAAACCCAATGGCGTCCTACACACTAACTTCTCAATGCAATAAAGTTGTCAAGATTAACCTGCATACCCAGAATCCCTCTACAACCATGGAGGCATAGCCAATATTCAACTGGCAATGCCAGACTAATGCTGATATTATTGGGTGAAGGGGACTCCTCAAGTTCAAAGCAAAGAATACAGCTAGGGAACCAGGTAGCTATCAGGAAAAGAGTACTCTGAAAAAGTCAAGGATGGTGTGCTTGGTCTGCTAGAAGTTATGACTTAATGAATAATTCAACCTTCTACACGTAAAGTGGTTTTTTTTTCTTCCTTAACATGTCCCACACTTGCAGGTAAAAATCTCCCAGATTACAATTGTCACAATGGCTATCCACTGCAAGCACTGACTAGAGCTATAACAAAAATGAAGATGGGAATTTGTCACACATCAGTATATATCCAGACAGTCTGAAAATCTAGTGAGAGATGCAGATTTAATCCTACATGGGAATGAGATTCTTCATCTCCACCCAACTTCATGGCTTGGGACCACATTGTTGGGGGAGGGGGGATGGAAATCGGTGACTCTCCAGTCATCTCTACAGCTGGATCAATTGGGAAAACATTAATAATACATGTGTCATGGGCTCTACCCACCCTGCTTCTTATCTGATGGTGTGTACAAGTGGGAATGTTAAAAGTAATGTTCAGCAAAGCATGAGAACCATACCATCAATAGTAGTGAAGAAAAAAATGTTAAAAAATAACCCTAGTGATCTAGGAATTTTCAGCCAGGTTGGTGTTTGTTTGCTTGCTTGTTTGTTTTTTGCTTTTTTGCTTTTACCGTGAACATGATCCTCAAGAATAGAAGCTCTTAAGTCAACCCATGTCTCAGTGCTTGAGCTCTGTCCACAGGTGAGATTGATCTGCACATCATTGGCTTTGGCTCCAGTCACTAGACTGCTCGATGTTCTTTATTCTTGTTCCTTTTCTTTCTTTCTTTCTTTCTTTCTTTCTTTCTTTCTTTCTTCCTTTCCTCCTCCTCCTCCTCCTCTTCCTCTTCCTCTTCCTCCTCCTCCTCCTCCTCCTCCTCCTCCTCCTCCTCCTCCTTCTTCTCCTCTTCCTTATCCTCACAGAATATCCTCAGGTGCTTATGATGCTATGGAAAGCACCAGAGTTCTGCATTGCCTAGTGAACATTTATTTCTTACCAGAAGAAAAGAGTCAAGAATTCGAGACATTAATAGTCTTTGTTATATAAGAGTGACTGAGTTGTTTCCACTAATTTGTAAGGTTCCTTATATAAAACTACAGAGGAGAAGGGAGAGGAGGAAAGAAGAGGAGATTAGGTAAGGCAAAAAATATCTGTGCAGTGTATAGATGTGGGGCTTCCTTGTTGGCCTGCAGTGACATCATCTGGTATATTTTCATCTGTAATCTGAGTCTCCACTCTTCCTTGTCTCAATAAGCAGATGTTTGAGAGCTACCCTACCAATCTTTCAGAGATTTCAGATCATTCACTTCCTGGTGTCACCAGTCCAATTATAAACCTCATCAACATTTAAGTTAGATATAAACTAGAGATTGCTTCTGAAAGCAACCAAACTAGAGAAATACCCTCCAAGCAGTGACCTAGTTTCCTTGAGATTTATCTCTTGCTTGGAATCATAGAATGCAACCTGCGAGCAAAATGCCAGCTTACTGAGTATACTGATTAATGGCGTTCTGCCGTATGTATTTTTATCTCACCCCTTAAAACTCATGAGCGTTACTCACTTCCTGAAGACCAGTTTTCTGTTATCCAGGTACCTTCCTAGCCAACCAATGCAATGCAAAAGGAAACTCCTTTGAAATAGCTCCTGTCAATGGCTGCTTTTTTTTTCTTTTTTTTTTAATCTTTATTAACTTGAGTATTTCTTATTTACATTTTGATTGTTATTCCCTTTCCCGGTTTCCGGGTCAACATCTCCCTAACCCCTCCCCCTCCCCTTCTATATTGATGTTCCCCTCCCCATCCTCCCCCCATTACTGCCCTTCCCCCAACAATCACGTTCACTAGGGATTCAGTCTTGGCAGGATCAAGGTCTTCCCCTTCCACTGATGCTCTTACTAGGTTATTCATTGCTACCTATGAGCTTGGAGCCCAGAGTCAGTCCATGTATAGTCTTTGGGTAGTGGCTTAGTCCCTGGAAGCTCTGGTTGCTTGGCATTGTTCATATGGGGTCTCGAGCCCCTTCAAGCTCTTTCAGTTCTTTCTCTGATTCCTTCAACAGGGGTCCATTCTCAGTTCAGTGGTTTGCTGCTGGCATTCACCTATGTATTTGCTGTATTCTGGTATGTCTCTCAGGAGAGATCTACATCCGGTTCCTGTCGGCCTGTCTTTGCTTCATCCATCTTATCTAATTGGGTGGCTGTATATGTATGGGCCACATGTGGGGCAGGCTCTGACTGGGTGTTCCTTCTGCCTCTGTTTTAAACTTCGGATGGCTGCTTTTCTTAAAGTTTGATTTATATATAATCTCTCAATGAGTATGGCACTTTCTTCGGAATATTTTCTATTTAAAAACTTTTTGTTTGAGCAAATGAAATCTCCACCCTAACTAAGCAGATCTCTCGGCACAGTACTACAACTGAGTGCATCTGATATGGAGAAACTTGAGTTATCACTGTGGGCCCTGAAGTCAGCATCTGAGAAATGACATTTGGAGCAAAGATGAACGATCCCCTGAGAAGACCATCTAATGATGGTGGTGATAAGGTTCTGGAACTTTCTTGCCCTTTCTGTGTACTGAATGGTTTGTGAGAAATAAGATCAAATAAAAGAATTCTCTACGGTCTCCTGGCCAAATTATCTTTCATTTAGTGTAGTTAAACAAATATTAGCCTGGCTCTGTAGGATTTAACCTTTTCTAAATCTGCACTTCGAGTTTATCTATGATTTGTTTAAAAAAGAATAGCACTTCAGAAGTCATGGTTTTGCCTCTCCCTCCCTGTCCATCTTCACAAGACAGCTATGGTATCCTTGTTTAGGTTTGGATGGAAAACCAAGTCAGGAGAAAAGATGCTTTCCCGGGTTGCCATGGTGACTGAAGAGCCTTCTGGTTTTGCAGCTTTGATACACCTCTCCCAGCAACAACCACCTAGACACTCTTTCGTTTGGAACACAATCCAAATGCATTAAAAGGTGCTTTGTGATCATTCTGGCCAAGGACATGAGATTTGCAAGTAAACTTGGTTTCCAGGCATGGTCCTGCTTCACAATAATTGAGACCTTGCACCAGGAACAAAAGCACTAAGTCCTTGATCTTTGTTATGAGAAAAAAATAATAACAATGATGATAGTAGCCTCTTTATCTGGAATGAAGGAGAAAATAAAGGTGATATAAAGTGTGTAAAGTGTTTGCTGCAACGCAAAGAACTTTGTAAGAAATCCATGGAGTTTCTGGCTTCACACATACTTAATTCATTTCAGTACCAGGGCTGAATCTGAATCCTTCCAGGGTGAGAGGCCCAAGGGAGAGCATCTGCCCTTCAGTTACCACACCCATCACTCTGGCTAACATTCTCAAACCAGTGAAGAGTTGCTGTCAACAGCATGGACGCTTTAAGCTCCAAGACTGCTTCCCTTGTGAACTTCCTTAAAAACACCTCCAACTTCAACTCCTCCCAATGTTTCCTGCTGAGCCAGAGGCTGTGATATCCAAGAAACGTCAAGAGTCTACCCAATGGTAGATTCTTTCCTTACCACTGCATCAAGAGCAACCAGGAGGGAAAGTTTATTTTTTGGATCATGACTGGAGGCTACTCCATCATGAAGGGTAAAGGTACAGCAACATAACTAAGACATGATGAAGACAAAATGAAGCAGGATGCCAACTTTCAGACAGAAGGATACAGTTATACATCGTGATGGTTCACTGTCATTGTCAACTTCATTGGATCTGGAATCATCTAGGAGATGCATCTCTGGTTGGGTCCGCTATAGTGTTTCCAGAGAAGTTCAACTCAGAGTCCACCCTGAGAGTGTGTGGGTGATGTGACACTATCCTATGGATGAGAACCCTGAACCAAACACCAACATTATTCTCACTCTTGCTTTCTCTCTATCTCCGTTCTGACTCAGGATGCCATATCCTATAAGATAGAAATGTTATCTTCTAGCTTTAAATGAAACACACAAACAACTCATCACTATGAATTATTAATCTTTAAAGATGTGAACTATCCCCATGTTGAGGTTCCCTTTACCATGATCAGAAGGAAAAGGACATCTGCATATCCATGTACAATCCTAATAGTTCTGGACTTAAGATGCTCATGGAAGACTGGGTTGAAGAAAAGACCCTGCTTCCCAGCATAGAAAGGATGTATTGAGGAAAACCAAGGGGCAAAGCAACGCCATACTACTCAAGTCTCTCAGAAAGTACCTAAAGCAGACATATGCTCCATCCTCTGCCTCTGCCTCCTCTGCCTCTGCCTGCCTCTGCCTCTGCCCTCTGCCTCTGCCTCTGCCTCCCTCCTGCCTCCCTCTGCCTCTGCCTCCCCTGCCTCTGCCCTCCTCCTGGCCTCCCTCTGCCTCCCTCTGCCTCTGCCTCTGCCCCCGCCTCTGCCTCCTGCCCCTGCCTCCTGCCTCTGCCTCTGCCTCCTGCCTCTGCCTCCTGCCTCTGCCTCTGCCTCTGCCTCTGCCTCTGCCTCTGCCTCTGCCTCTGCCAGAGCTTTTGATGCAGACAAAAACATGATTCAGGAGGAATCCATAGCAGGAAGGCAGCATAACTAGGGGATTCTGGCTCTTTGTGTTCTCTGTAACCAGCTATTACATCTCCTTGAGTAGCAGGCATCTCTAGGGGCACTACAGAACTTCGGATGCTGTCCTATTGAAGATCCTAAAGAAAAACAAAAATAAAACCTTGAAGCCAAAAGACATTCTGGTGTATAGGTACTTGTATAAATCAAATCACGGAAGAAAAGTAGATGAGCATGCAGTGTGAGAACCATGGGATATAACTGGCATTGTAGAAGAATGTTAACTTATAGCTTCAGGATCATGAGCAAGTTGGCCTTTCCTTAATTCTGTTGATGTCTTCTTCATTGTCTTATAAGAGTGACAACAGAATCTGAAAGACTTGACTTATGTAGCCCCAGGCAAGAATACCCCTTGGGACAGGATCTGTTATTAGCACACAACCTCCCTAGGATATAGTTCTCTGTATCAGTAAGAAATAGACTGTAGCTACCTTTGGATGGAGTAAGATGAGGTGACCACATGCTGGGCATAATTACTGGATCACAGCCACTATCAGGGACAGAAGCAAACGTGAGCATTAGACTGCTAAGAAGAGGAGTCAGCAGTGGGAGAAGAGAGGCGAATCCTGTCAGCAGCACTGTCTGGCAGAAGCTGTACTGAAGGTCAGACCTACTAGGTGTGTGGAGAGATACAGAAGACACACAACCAGGATAATAGGTCCTCCCTGACAACCAGGATCTCCCTTGGCACTAGCTGACAATTTCACAGTACAATATAAAAGCAGTTCATGCTGGTCATCAATCCTGCATGGATGGCTTTGTTAACATTTAGCTGAATCTGGTTTTTTTTTTAATTAAATCAGTACTTACTTTACGGTGCAGTTGAGTGAGGAGGGATTATGTGAAGATATCAAGGATGGTAGGCTAGTATGGTAATTTTGTCTGTCCTTCTTTCCCTGTCTGGGATAAAACCAAGAGTTAAGCAAAGACCATAATGAAAATACAGTGTCTATCCACATACTATGTCCACAGAGGTAGGCTAGGAGAAGGAACGAAAGCCTGGTCCGTGCCTGAGAAGGCCTTGTTACCGTTCTACCTATGTGTTGAAGATTGTGTCGTCATTTGAGCAGCGAGGTGAGGGAGTGATGTTTGTGAGGCTCTTAGCAGTCTGGCCATATAGATGAACTCAATTGGTTCATTGTTGTATTGACCGACAACTGACCATTTTAACTTAATAAAAACACTCCAGCACAACTTCAGAGAGCATCACGCACATTGTGACACAGTTCAACATTGGTTGTTATCTTCCACTTTCTAGGAAGATGTCTGCAGTTCGAATTTTACTCACTAACAGCAAACACAGCACAGTCTGAATGGTTAGTGAAGATCGCTGCTAATTACCCAGGGGATAGAAAAAAGTCACAGGAATTAAAATTAAAACAAAACTTGAAAAGACCAAATAAAGGGAAGAAAGACTTTGTGTAACAGGGTACTGTTAATTTTATCACTTGGACCAGAGTAGAAAGACCCAGAGCACATACTTCTGAGCATGCCTGCAAGACAGCATGTATTAATGGAGATGGAAGCCCCACCCTACCTTGGCATCAGCACCCTACCTTGTGCTCCTGAACTGAACAAAAAAGGGAAACAAAGCTGATTACCACGGCCCATTACTCTCTGCTCCCTGGCTGCAGATGTAATTCGACCCGTTGCCTCAAGTTCCTGATACCAAGTCTCACCTATCACGATAGGCTGTACCCTCCAACAGTGACCCAGAATGTCCCTTTGCTCATTACATCACTTTGTCAGATAGTCTGTTGGAGCAATGAGATAGGTAACTATTGCAGACTGATCCTCATGTACAGTTCTTCTCTGTACTTTCTACATTGTCTTTTGCTAACAGACTTACAGATGAAGAATGCCTTGTCCTGGTACAGCCAATGCCTGCAGACCAGAAAGAATTATCAGCATACATAGAGATCCCATCACCAATCAACTTCTTTTTATCCCGTTTCCCTACATTGATCATAATTAGGTTGAGAAAAATGCATTTCTCAACCTTGCCCATCCCGTGCTTACATTTTTCCAGTAGCCCCTGAGTCTTGTAGAGTTGCTAGTTATTTTAATCAATTGGTACGTATAAGGTTATGAATTAGTTTTATAGCCAGTTGGGGCCATGGCATGGATTATATAGGAAAGTTAGTCTTTTTAGTGTGAATTTATGGTCCACTCTAGACCCATAACTTATAACCAGACTAGTAACCTCCACTGAGCAGACTTCCTTAGAAATCTCTAGTGCTCTTAATGGAATTTTCTTGACATTTGCAGCAAGCAAGGAGGTGGTTCTCAACATGAGCCAAGAACGACGTGCACAAAGAAACTTGATCTCTGCTCCTCCTGAGTCACTCTACAAACCTCAGGAATCCATCAGCCCCCTCTGTCCTCACTTATGCGTATCTGTCAAATAGGCTGATGAAATCTCACCAGCTTCACCTACTCCTAATGAAAACCCAGCCATGCTCTAAGAGGACATTTTTTTCTTCTTCGGATTCATAATCAAACTGGGAACTAAAGTATGTCCTAGCTCAGAGAGTAAAGTGCGAAGGTGAAGACCTGGGGATCCTTATAACCTGTGTGGAAAAACAAAATCAAAAACAAAACCAGATAGGCGTGGTGGCTTACTTATAATCCTGGGGCTAGGAAGGCGGAGACGTCAGCTCAGGAGTCAGCCAATCTACTCAGCTTAACAAGCTGCAGGCAAGGAAGAGAGCATGTTTCAATCAGGAAGGTGGGCAACCTTTTGAATAACCACATCCCAGATGTCCTCTTCTCTGCACAAGCATGTACATGGACACATGGTAACTCAAAGTTAATATGGCTGGACACAGCCCACATGCATCCTGGGAATGGGCGTGTCGGTCCACTTTGCTTGAATCTCTCTGCCAGGTTCTGTGGCTCTGCTAATCCTTTGCAGTGCCCTAAGGGTAGGAATTTAAGAAGAAAACTCATCTCTACAGACAGTGCCTCTTTTCCTTGCCCTACCTGCTGTGGGGAAGGAACAATAAATGTTGCATAGCTTCAGCTCATCTCGAAGGGCATGGGTGTGAATCCAGACTGGTCCTGTGAGGGTCTCTCCTGCCCAGAGGCACATGTTTACTTTACAAACATTTCACAGTCTGCTTAAGGTTAGTCTTTTCCTATACATGTTTAATTTTAGCATTACTCTGGCAAAGTCCTTGCTACATAGATCTCTCCTATTCAAAAGTGCAATTTAAAGAGGCATATTTAACTCCAATGAAAGGGTATTAACTCTCTTTGTAAATTTTAAAGTTGAAGGCAGGACTCTAAAAGCACTCAGAATCTTGTGTCAATGTGGCAACAGTATTCCTTTGCTCCTTTTTCATTAATATTAAAAATGAGATTAAGCAAAATATATTTAGTGGCACTACTTACTCTATTAGACAAGGAGTGTTGGTAGTAATGGGGTAGCTAGGAGAAAGTAGGTGTGCTGGGGCACAAACACAGAGGTTGTCCCTTCAGTCCTCAAACATCCAGAATACCAACTTGCAGGGAGAGTCACTTTCCTTTACTTTCCTTATCCAGACTTTAATATAGGATTTTTTTTCATCTTCTTCCCACATCTGTTGGGAAGAAAAATAAATGCTACTTTGATAACAGACAATGCACTGAATTAAAAAGATGAGGAAGAGAGTAAGATAAAATGTTCCTGCCTCGGGAGTGGGTAGCAGAGAAGGGGGAAAAGAAGGAGAACAGGAGAGATGGATGGAGAGAGAGATGGAGAGATAGAGGAAGAGAGAGGGAGAGGAGGAGAGAGGAGAATGATCTTTGAAAATATCATTTTAATTTGTATTTAAAGAACAACATCTCCAACAAGTGTCCCCTGATCATTGGATTGTTTCAGGAAAGAGTCTCCCATGATGAATCTGACAGCAATGCCAGCCTCCCTGAAATGTGCAGATAAGTTCACCTCTGGTCATACATAATACATACATACATACATACATACATACATACATACAAACATACAAACATACAAACATACAAATATGCATGCATGCATACATACATACATACAAATATGCATGCATACATATATACATACATACATACATACATACATACATACATACATACGTACATATGTCATACCTGCCTCACCTAAGCTGGGATAACAGATTTTTGAAAGGCCTCAAGAAGCCTACCTGTTTCAGTTTAATATATTCCTGGTTAGAAGGCAGAACCCAAATCAGTGAGGCACAGAACTCTGGGTGTGTCTGAGAAACTGTTTACAGAGACAATCAGATCCTGAAAATCAGTGCTTAATTAAGGGCTTAATCAACTGATGGATTCAAAACTGTGAGCAGACTATTGAGAAGTGTAGACTTATGGATCCTTTCCCAGGTCATGGCTTTGAAGGTCTATCTTGCTCTAGGCCCTGCTTATTACTTCTCTGTGTCTCAGACACCGTAAGGTGAGATGTTGAACTTTCGCCTACACTAAACTACCATGATCATGTGATTTAGCACATCATCCAGAAACAATGGTGCCAGCCAACCATGGCCCATCACCTCTGAAACCATGAGCCAAAAGGTCTGTCTTAAGTTGCTTTTCTTGGATATTTGTCAGAGCAATAAAAAATGACTAAGTCATTACCTTTCCCAGCGGCTCCAAGTAGCATGAGTATGTACCACTATGGCCTGCTTCTTGTCACTCACAGCTCTCTTATCAATCTTCCCATTCAGAAAAGTGAGAACCACATTCAGAATAGGAACTTTGTCTCCACATGGACATTCTGGTGGATGTTTTCTATGGCTATAAATAAAAGCCTACTTCAAAGTCCGACATAGACGATCATTTCAGGACAGTTGAAGGTTTGCAATGTATTCTGATATGTATATATGTCCCAGCACACCTGAATTCTGAGGGAATACATGTGTGTGAATTAAAACCAAGGCACTCAAAGGAATGCTTATACACTAGGTGGATATTCACCTGCAAACATATTGCTAGTAACACCATTAAATTTTCAGAACCAAAGTTTTATATTCATTTCTCTTCACTTTATACATTGCATTTTTAAACCAGGCTAAAAAGTAAAACTAGAAAATGCTGGAAAACATAACCTACTGAAGTTTGTCAAGATGGATGGATGAATGGATTTGTTGCCCCAAGATACCATAACAAAAAGTAGGCCAAGCTGAACTCAGGGCTTGAGTTTGAGGAAATGGTTCTCAGGACATGTGGAATGTTTCAAACAGTAGATTTAGGTCCCCTGGCTGTAGACAGGATTTTTTTATTTTAAAAAAAAATATATATTTACCAGTTTCCCTTTAAATAGCAGCAAATACATTGCACATGATTTTCTATGATCCAGCCAGACCTGTTTATCCATGGGCACATTTGGCATAGGACTCTTCAGGTTTGGCACCGATCTACCTTGCATGGACAGAGGAGATGCCAATTACATATATTTCCACTCTAAATTCTGTCACCACTGCAAGCTGGGTATGCTTGCAAAGCATCTGTCCTTATCAGCAATCTGTCCCCTTTGTAAATACCTTATAATATTGAATTAATAACTTGAAGCATCCATCTAATCCAGCTGCCCAGGGAGTCTGTGTATTCGTTGACTCTTGTGACTAATCAAAAGGCAAAGAGAAAAACTGCAAAATCTTCTTCAAAAGTCGGGGAAAGAGCAATCTGAGGGAAATTGCTCCTGCAAAACAAGAACTGCTACATTTCAGATATCCTCAGGAAACAACTGAGGAGTCAGGTGTGGTGCCTACACCTGTAATCTCAGCACTCAGGCAGCAAATTTAGGAGGACCTGGAGTGCAGACTGAGGTAAAGTCTGTCTCAAGAAAGCTAACAAGTAACACACAAGAAAAAAAAAGAATAGAAAAACTGAAGACTATAAAAGGGTCAATAGAGATTTTTCTCCATAACCAGCAATAAAGAAATAGACTACTGATGAGAAAGAAACACGGTGGGGGTCAGCAAGACGGCTCAGTGGGGAGAGCACTTTCTACCAAGACTGGGAAGAAGTTCAGTTCCTTGGAACCCATATGGTAAAGGGAATTAACTGATTCCTGAAATTTGTCCTCTAATCTTGATATTTGCACCATGGCATATGTTTGCATGCATGTGTGTGTGCTCACACATGAATTCACAGACACACACAAAATGTTTAAGAAAAACATATGAAAGAGATAAAGGATGCTCTTCTTTTCACCTTTTTAAATAAACTTTCTGATTGAGGAATATTGCTTCACTGTTATGAATATATTTTAATATAGAGAATTCATGAACTTCAATAAATGTCATGTTTGAAAATTCGAGTTTTGTTTGTTTTCTTTTATAAGTGCAGAAGTTTATTTTCATTGGAGTTGATACAAAGTTGGATAATTGAATTCAGAGACCTTGATTCCAATTTTAGCTGAATAACCTTCAGAAGTTCTCTTTATTTAGGAGTTTCTGTTCATCAGTAAAAAGATTAAGAAACAAAAATCATCAACAGCATGAAGAATGGAAAGATCCGAGTACACAGAATGATAGGGCAATGGTAGTTGAAAAGAAAGATGAATATAGATGGGTAGTAATGGGAATACATGGTATTTATGGCTTCCAGGGAAGATATAAAGAGGAACCTAGTCACCCCAGACGTAGCTTAAGTCTAGTTTTGTGACAAGTCTGTATATTGGGGTTACTTACAAGATTAGGCATCTGTATCACTCAAAAACCTCACCCCAGCATAGGTGACAACTCACAAAAGATGCATCACCAGAGTCCTATCCCCAATCAACTCCCCACATCCTATGTCCTCCAGCACCACCCAAGACTATATACAGGTTGAGTGCAAGGGAAACTGGAATACAGGGATCGCGGGTGAGAGTCTGGCTATCTTCTCCTTCTGGCTGAAGGAGGGATGTTAACAGCCCTGTTATTATAACCACAGATCTGGACATAATTGCGGTGCTTTTCTCATTTCATTGTCATACTGATTGGATGGTCTGCAGGCAACCAGGATAATCTTTATCATACTGTGGCTGATGCCGATGCCATTAGGAAGTAACTATGCTACATCAATGGATAGAAGATAGATAGATAGGTAGATAGATAGATAGATAGATAGATAGATAGATAGATGGATGGATGGATGGATGGATGGATGGATGGATGGATGGATGGATGGGTAGGTAGGTAGGTAGGTAGGTAGGTAGGTAGGTAGGTAGGTAGATAGATAGATAGATACATACATACATACATACATACATACATACATACATACATACATACATACATACATACATAGATACATAGATAGATGGATGGATATTATTATAAAGAAGCATGTCAATTGCTCTTCATATAACAAATTACAAATATTCAAAATCAGGCAGATCCAAAGTATTAAATATATCGTTCCTAATCAGCTGATAATACACTAATCAATGCCTCTCTAATAAACAACTTTTAAGAAATACATCTATTTTTAAACAAGTTGCCACTGATGTACATGTTTTGTCTGAAAGATCCCTATGCATATAACATCATCATCGCTTCACTTTAAACCTATTATGCATAAACATCTCAAGGTATGGCTTGTCAGCATTCTTGTGGGAATGGAATTATTTCTAGTCATGTGTTCCTTCTGAGTAAGTCTGTTCTAATCTGCCATCTACAATCCCTACAATTGAACTCAACCTAAGGGGAGGTAAGTGTTCTTTAGTGGAATGCACAGGGCAATGTATTTGAAGGAAGATTTGAATTATTCGAGAATTCCAACAATAATTGTATATTTTAAGGGTCTATATCTTGTTAATACAAATAGAATTGAAATGAATATATAAGAGAAGAAAAGCATACATTTTTCCATTAGGATAATTTCTAGGTAAAATCAATAGTAGGACATAGTAGTTGATGCTTATAATCTATACATTTGGGAGGCTGATGCAGGAAGATTGCTATAAATTCAAGACTAACCTATGTACATACTACATCCTAGAACAACATGGCCTATGCATCAAGATTCCATCTCAAATTATTTTTATTAAAAGAGAGAAATAGAGGGGCATGAAAAGACAGCTCAGCAGTTAAGAACACAAAATTCTCTTGTAGAGGATTCCAGGTTCAATTCCCAACACACACCAGGCAGCTCGCAACTGCCTATAACTCCAATTCCAGGGCATCTGATACACAATTCTGACTTCTGTCAGCTCCCGCATGTACCTGTCATACTTATATAGGCACATACACATTAATAATATTTTTAAAGAGGGGAGATACATCAGTTAAGAAGAGGCACTGCCCTTCTGAAAGACCCAGATTCAGTTCGCAGTATCCACATTAAACCATTCACAATTGCCTGAAACACTAACTCTCTCTTCTGTCCTCTGAATCTATCTGCCCCCATATATATATCCACACAGAGAAATACACACACACATACACACACACACACACACACACACACACACACACACACAATTTAAAAAGTCTTAAAAAGAACCAAAACCAGATCGATTTAATTATTCTGCTCCAGAAACCTACCACTAAGGATCTGAGGTGATTCATTTTGTGAACTTTGGTCAGTATTCACAAAATAAAATTTCTGAACTTATAAAATATGAAACTTGAGTAAAACAGATTAAATTGCTATTATTAAACATATTCTCAAGTTCCCAGTTAAGTCATGAGGAAAACAAACAAAGGAACATGGGTTAGACTAAGAGGCAAATTATGTAACTTTTGCAAAGTCATGATGGCTATGCCTTGAGAAATATCTGGAAATTTGGACTGTGAATGCAGTGACCAGTTTTATATGGTGCTGCCGGCATTGCTGTCCAAATAAACGTGGGATTGGAATTACAAGTCCTGGCAGTCAATGGACAGGGAGATTACTATGAAAAGAAAAGCAGTTTAAAACAAAAGCAAACATTGGCAGTACAAAACTTGGAGAGAAAAAAACACTCTAGTTGGTGGAATGGTTGTTCAGTTGATGTTGTGTTGGGCAGCAACAGATGAAAACTTAGCATGCCTCTTAGCCAGCCACTCCTGTTTCTGATTTAGCAGCATCCAGGATATGACTAACTGCTTCCAAGCATAAAAATGAAAGTCATTCAACCACCCATTCTGGAGCATCACCCTGTCCTTCTAACATGAGAACTAGAGGTGAAAGCCTGTGAGTACCACCAGCGAGTCCCAGAGAGTCTTCTAGAAGAAGACAGAATGCAATGAGGAAGCCGACCCAGGAAAGCTGCCTTATTTGGAAACAAGAGCAAATGAGATGAAGCTATACATGCCTTTGAGAGTGACTGTGAAACTAGGGGGAATGGTGAAATTACGGAACGTTTTTCACCGCCTCCCCTCCTCCAACTATACTCACAAGTGCCTAGAACAAAGGAGTTAGTGAAAACCCACCAGGAAATTGCTCAGATTCTCTGTGGCTTTTGTGGTTTTGTTTCTGTTGCTATGATAAGCACCCTCACCCACAGTAACTTGAGAAGGAAAGTTTTATTTGGCTTACACTTCTGGGTCATGATCCATCCCTAAAGGAAGTCCAGGAAGGAACCCAAGGAAGGAGCTTGAAGGCAGAACCCACAGAGGAATGCTTCTTATTGGCTCCTTCACTGGCTCCTGTCCAGCTAGAAGTCTTGCACAGTCAAGGCTTGCCTGTCTGGGGATGGTGTCACCCACTGTGGGCTGGCCGCTCAGGTTTTAATCATCAGTGTGGACACTCTGTCATGGACATAGCTACAGGCCAATGCAATCTTAGCAATTTCCTCATTGAGGTGCCCTCTTCTCAGGTAGCTCTGGGTTTTGTCACATTGATAGTAAAAACGATCACATTGATAGTAAATACGGCTGCAGAACTATTACTCTAAGAGGCTCTGTGTTTCTTTAGAGACTTAGTGCTTATTGGTGCTGGGTGGAACGAAAGCTCAGACTGACCAACAGATCTCCAGAATGAACCCACACTCCACCTCTGGGCTTTTGACATCCTCGAGCATCAGTTAATGAGTGCACAACTTCATTATATGTGCATGCTACATTTTCGTTCCATCTACGAAATGGGTACCCACTTTCTCTGTCCAAAGGCTTGTGATCGTAAGATGAGGCTGGAACACTGGTAAATTTTGCAGTTCTGACTGAAACATTGTGAATAGCATTTCTTACTCATGGACCTTTTCACAGATTCTGGTTCTCCTCTGTGATGCTCATCCTCAGAGCTTGACCTTTGAACCCTGATGGAAGCAGAAGGATTTGTGCACATGTGTGTGACTCCAGTGCACATGCCAGGCTCAAACCAAAGATGAAACTCAAAAGCCCATAAAAATAGTGATGACCCATCCAGAGACAGAGCACAACGTGATCTTTTGCCTCCGTGTGAGGATCAAGTATGCTGTCTTAAATAAGGCAATTTATCTTATATCACACCATGTGTTATATAAATCATTGGCATCACAAGTAAAGTTAATCATTTTGTATCCAAAAGAGCCATAAATCACATCCATCCACCCTTATAATCAAACATTTGCATCTGGGAATGTCTTTAGGTCTGTAGGGACACAATAGTTACTTTAGTAATTTTAAAAGCTCTACCCAATCAATCAATTGGCCTTGGTCACTCTCTATGTCACATTAGTTATGGCTGGTGCAGGCTGGCTCCTGGAAGTTTATTTTTGGCAGCGTATATATATTCTACAAAATATAAAGTTTCATATAGTTCATTTATTTCAAGTATATAATATTCTTTGACTATACGTATCCATCTCTAACCTCCCACTTTTAGTCTTTAGTCTCTCCTCTCCTTCTCCATCTGCGAGTTTTTATTGTTTTAGTCTCTTTCCTGTTTTCATGTCATGCATAGAAACACACACATACATGCACACACGCACATGCACACACGCACATGCACACAAGAGTTTGTGTATCTATAAAGAATTCTGAACCCACTAACAAGAAAGGCATGCAACATTTTTTTTTTTGACTTCTGACTTACATGAATGTTCAGTTACATCCCATTTCCAGGAAATGGCATGATTTCATCCTTTTCCATGGCCAAATAAATCGCCATTGTTTATATACTCTTCATCCTGTTGCCTGTTGGACACCTAGGCAGATTGCATAACTTGGCTATCCTGTTCACTATGCATGGCTATATAGGGGTCTCTGTGATTTATTGACTTAGAGCCCTTTGGGTTTGTACCCAGACGTGATGTACCAGTCACATGATATTTTTAATTTTAGTGTCTCAAGAAAACTTCATGCCAGGACTAAAAACATTTTAACAGAAAATAGAATTGGACAGAAAGCCTTCAATCAGAACTTCTAACTAAAATTTTGTAGCAAACATTTAATATGAACATCGAGTTTGGGGAAATTAAATCTTCCCAGTCAACCCGGTTGTTATATTGACTTTCCAAACCGTGGTCCGCTGTGCCCTTAAGAACTGCCTACTTTCATAATTTAGATTGGTTAGGTTTTCACCCAATTATTTATATGTTTCAAAACACTCTGTACTTTATGTGAGGGAAAGACATGAAAACACAGTCAGATTTTTTTAAGCTAGATTCCATCTTACAAAATATTTGTGTTTCTGAATACTTTCAGACCAAACATTCCATTTTAGCCAAATTAAGTCAGAATCACTATTTTTGGAGATTGCATCCAATCGCGATGGCTTTCATCACCGTCGGCCCTTTCCATCCTCTCAGAAGCAGTGTCCTTTACAAAGTTTATAATTCAAATGCAGATTTTATGCAGCTCCGTTTTAGTGAAGTATTTTACTCTGGGGTTCATCCATGCAGAGATGAGAAGGCAAATAAGAACGCATTATTCCACCCACAAGATCCTAATTTTCAAACTCAACTCTGAACCGTGGGAAGTAAAACTATTTTCAATGCTCCTAAATGTGAGTTGGTAGAGCTCGGAGTTGGAGGACCACACCTACCCTTGTCATTTTTCCCAAGACTCTCCTTGGTTTCTATAAGAAAAATAAATAAATAAATAAAAAATAAAAATAAAAAGCCGGGTACCCTTGCTGGTCCCAGAACAGAAACCACAGCAAAAGAGGAGCTGAGTCACGACTGCATTAAATATTCTCCAGATTGCTAGTTGCTCGCTGGGGAGAGAAAACGGGGAGAACAAATCTTTGCAAACTGCCCTAATCACAGGCTTGTGTCAAGCAAATATATTGTGAAATGAGTCCTTTCCTAAAGTAAGAATAGATTTGCAGAACATTAGGAGAATGGATATACTGAAAAATGACAATTTAACCTAGAGAAGGGAAAGCAGAGTCTAAAGCGAGAAAGGCCCTCTCTTCCCCAGTGCAGGCTCCCAGTCAGCACCATAACGGAGGAAATTGAATCCCTTATTCACTACCTCTGGCATCTGGCTCGCCTTCCCTTTCTCTGCTCCGCTGTCCCCTTCACTGTATTTTTGAATAGAAAATGCACAAAGCTTTTTACCTCCTTACAAGGAAGATGATCGCCCAATGCTGGGGATTGGGGTGGCGGGGGGTTGACCATACTATTGAAAATTGTCTTGTTAAAACCACTATTTATGTATGTTAAAGGATAAATTATTTAATACTAGTTAAAAGGACTGAAAGAGGCTGAGATGACTCTGTCACTGAAGCACTTGTCTTGTAGGCCTGGGGACCAGAGTTTAATCCCCAGAAGCTATGTAAAAAGCTGGGCAAGGGTGACAGGTAACTATGATCCCAGCAGTAGGGATCTCTGGGGCTTGTTGTAGCCAGCCAGCCTATTCTGCAAGCTTCAGGTCCTTGGGAGACTTTTTATTTCTAAAAAGCAGCGTGGAGAGTGGCTGAGCAGTGACATATGAACTTGACCTCTGACGTCCACACATAGGTACAGACATACATACACCTGTGTAGGTTGATGTCATTATGCAGATGAAGGCAGGTACAGGATAGAACAAGGCTTGTCATTGGACAAGAAGGAAGGATGGGCAAAAAAAAAGTTTTAGAGGAGGAGACTGAAGGAAAAGAGAGCAGCCAAGAGAACATGGAGACAGATATTAAGATTTCTCTCTGCACATATATAAGTTGTTATGACTATTCTTTTTTTTTTTCTTTTTTTCTTTATTAACCTGAGTATTTCTTATTTACATTTCGATTGTTATTCCCTTTCCTGGTTTCCAGGCCAACATCCCCCTAGCACCTCCCCCTCCTCTTCTATATGGGTGTTCCCCTCCCCACAACAATCATGCTCTCTGGGGGTTCAGTCTTAGCAGGACCAAGGGCTTTCCCTTCCACTGGTGCTCTTACTAGGCTATTCATTGCTACCTATGAGATTGGAGCCCAGGGTCAGTCCATGTATAGTCTTTGGGTAGTGGCTTAGTCCCTGGAAGCTCTGGTTGGTTGGCATTGTTGTTCATATGGGGTCTCGAGCCCCTTCAAGCTCTTCCAGTCCTTTCTCTGAATCCTTCAACGGGGGTCCATTCTCAGTTCAGTGGTTTGCTGCTGGCATTCGCCTCTGTATTTGCTGTATTCTGGCTGTGTCTCTTAGGAGAGATCTACATCCGGTTCCTGTTGGCCTGCACTTCTTTGCTTCATCCATCTTGTCTAATTGGGTGGCTTTATATGTATGGGCCACATGTGGGGCAGGCTCTGAATGAGTGTCCCTTCTGCCTCTGTTTTAATCTTTGCCTCTCTCTTCCCTGCCAAGGGTATTCTTGTTCCCCTTTTAAAGAAGGAGTGAAGCATTTGCATTTTGATCATCCGTCTTGAGTTTCATGTGTTCTGTGCATCTAGGGTAATTCAAGCATTTGGGCTAATAGCCACTTATCAATGAGTGCATACCATGTGTTTTTCTGTGATTGGGTTACCTCACTCAGGATGATATTTTCCAGTTCCAACCATTTGCCTCTAATTTCATAAAGTCATTGTTTTTTTGATAGCTGAGTAATATTCCATTGTGTAGATGTACCACATTTTCTGTATCCATTCCTCTGTTGAAGGGCATCTGGGTTCTTTCCAGCTTCTGGCTATTATAAATAAGGCTACGATGAACATAGTGGAGCACGTGTCTTTGTTATATGTTGGGGCATCTTTTGGGTATATGCCCAAGAGAGGTATAGCTGGATCCTCAGGTAGTTCAATGTCCAATTTTCTGAGGAACCTCCAGACTGATTCCAGAATGGTTGTACCAGTCTGCAATCCCACAACAATGGAGGAGTGTTCCTCTTTCTCCACATCCTCGCCAGCATTTGCTGTCACCTGAGTTTTTGATCTTAGCCATTCACTGTTATGACTATTCTTAAGCGATGGAAGTGTACAGGATTTTGTGTGTCTAGATGAGCAAACTATATCTTATCTAGGTGGGCAGTTTATAACCTTATCACTTGGTTGTAAGTTAATTCTGGGGAAGTATTGTACATTGAGGATTTAACACATAAATCTGGTTGTTGGGTTCCAGTTTACTGAGTAATGATTTCACTGGGTAGTTGGGAATGTGGACAGAGTATGTGAAAGGAAGCGGTGCTAGGCTATAGAATGCTTGGGGCTAGCGTGGTGTGGGGCCACGCTAGCACGGCCCACAGAACGAGATGTGAGTCTCAGGTGTGGTAACAACTGCCAAAGGGATAGTGTCTGAAAACGGTAACAGAGAAACAGCTAGAGCACAGATCCAGTGGAGTGGGAACTCATGGAAACAAGGTTGGGTCCCCTTTTTAAATGTTACCGCAACAGACCTGTGTAAACATGGAGAATAAAGGAAGAAGTTAAAGAAAAAATCTCTTGTGATATTTAAAAACTAATTAGAACAATATAAATCTTCATACATCCACATATTTTACCATTTTTTAAATACTTTGCGATTTAATACTGTCTTAATTATAGGGTAAAAGCAGGTCAAGCCCTTTTAATTAGACTTTATATTGTGGTCTAGTAAACACACCTACACACAGCTATATAAAATAGATCATCCTATACTTCATCATGTATCTCACAGTTAAAAATTCTTCTGTTTGTCACTCACCCTTTTCCTTCCCTTCTTTCCTTTCTTCCTTTCTTCTTTCCTCAGCCTTACCTCAGTTTTTCTCCTCATCCCCCCTTCCCTCCCCTACCTCTCTCTCTTCTTCTTTCTTCCTCAGTGCTCACAAATGCCCAGCAAAGTTGTGTCATAACCCATAACATTAAATACTCTGTGAAAAATTATGAGTGTCTATTCAAATGACACACCTTCTGCTGCCACTGTTGGTCTATGTGACATCTGTAAGGTTAGCAACCTCTTTGAAATTAGGGTGTAATCTAATACTGCAGGAAATAGGATAAGTAGAAAGAGAAAACATACATGCATATAATATATAATGTATGATGTATGATGTATAATATATAATATGTGATATATAATTTGTAGAAAAAGAATACAGAATATAATATCTAGCATAGAGCATGCAACATATAATGTATAGTATATAATAAGTATATAATATAGTATATATATTGATTTGTGATAGCTCATTAAACACCTTGAACAGTCTCTATATTAAAACAATTCAGTTTGAACAAAGGGGGCTTTGGAATTCCAGGACAATATGATCCAAGTCACAGCCCAACCTGACCTGAGCAGCTCTACCTTCACAGCTGTCCCTGGCAAGTCATTACCTCCTTGAGATGAAATTCAGATGCTAGTGCCTTGCTCTCGATGTAGCTGAAAGCGAGCATCGGGAGGAATCCTTTCTGGGCTGAGATTCATAAGCTATGGCTAGTCATAGAAGGGCTATTTCACAGTATTAGAAAATCTCTAATGATGAGGGAGATGCACCAATGGGCCTCATCTTTCCAGATCAGAAATCCCTGGTAAGGAGAGTAATCAGTAAATCACAGTTGCCTACATTAACATACTCACAGAATGCTTGTTGGGACAAAAAACAACCCGTTTTCTTTTTCACAATATCTCTGTAAAGCAATCATCTCTCTCTCTCTCTCTCTCTCTCTCTCTCTCTCTCTTTCTCTCTCTCTCCATATATATATATATATATATATATATATATATATTGCATTGCTCTGTATGGATCTCAGAGCATTCTGTCACTGGGCTACATTTCCAGCTTCATTCACTCACTCACCCTTGACCAGAATGAAGTTGGGCCTTTCATTTTATGCATCCATACAAACTCTATGGAAGATGACCCAGTAGCATCTTCACATTTAATTCACTGAGAATGAAAACTAGAAAAATAAATGGTGTTTGTCTTACATGGACCTAGCCCACGAGTCAGCTGAGGATTGAGTGTTAAGACCTGGAGAGCAAACTCTTCAAACTCGAAAGACCGTATCTGTCTTCTGAGAACTTTAGGTAGCAGTCTGAGGCTGTTCTGAGACTGCACCCACCAAGCATGAGCTACAGAAGACCTGTCCACTCTTCTGTGTCTCAGAAATAAACCAAACACTGCAAGAGGGCTAGCCATTCTGGATGATTACTGGTGCTGCAGGTCAAAAACCATACAGCCAACTTCCCCCGCCAATCAGGCCACAGAAGCCAGCCTTCTCTGAACTTTATTTATTGAATTTGTCATGCAACAAAACAAACAGTAAGACTAATTTTACAACAGAAAGGTCAATGATGATTAAATTATTGAAGTATTTATAAATACTCCGTAACTGCCCAAATGCCCCGTAGCTTTGTGCTGTGCTTACATTGTCTCTGTCTGCCTTTCTGCACACATACACACACACACACACACACACACACACATACACACACACACCTACACACCCATACACATACACACAGCCACACACACACACACACACACACACTAGATAGATAGATAGATAGATAGATAGATAGATAGATAGATAGATAGAAATAGATATAGATAGATATAGATGATATAGATATATCTCATATGTGCCTGTGATGCTTTATATCCCTGGGTTGCATTCCCAACACCAAACCAATATATAAACATTATGCCTTCAACTTTATAATATTATAATACCTACCATCTTTCTTTTGTCTGTGAGTGAATGGAGAGGAGCATCCTTGCTTACAGAAGCCAGAGGACAATCTGAGACATCATCCTCCAGTGCCATCCATCTCTCTGAGACAGGGGTCTCTTGTTGCCCTGAAGCTAATCCATTCAGCTAGCAGACCTATATGTCTCTGCCTCCCCATGGCTGAGATTGCTAGCACATCCTACCATGCCTGACTTTCTTAAAAGATGTATTTTATTTTTAATTATGTGTATACAATTTTTGCATGTGGCTATGTGTAGATATATGCATGCAAGTGCAGGCTCCTACGGAAACCAGAAGAGAAGGTCAGATCTGGAGCTGGAGTTACTGTATGGGGGCTAGGAAGCAAATGTCAGGCCTCTGTGAGAGCAGTACACATTCTTAACCAGTGAGCCATCCCTCAAAGTCCATGCCTGGATTGTCACATGGTTTGGGGGATCACACTTGGGTCCTCAGACATTTATTATTTTACACAAAAATACCTGCATGTAGGATGACGTCATTATGCAGCAAGGCAGGACCAGGATAAGGCCAAGCCTATCATTGGATGAGAAGGAAGGGTAGGAGGGGGAAAAAGTCTAGGAAGGGGGAGGAGGAGGAGGAGGAGAGTAAAGGGAAATCATGATGGAGATGATGGAGCAGGATAATCCAGATCCAGGTGAACTAGGTCAATTTTATATCTTGTCTAGGTGGTCAGTTTATATCCTTATTAGTTGGCAATGAATTTATTGTGTGGATGTACTGTGGATTGAGAATTTAACATGTAAATCTAATTACTAAATTACAAGTTTCTGGAACTTTGGTTTTACTGGGCTAAAGAGGACAGTGTGTGAAAGAAATGGCTGAGGGGCAGTTGGGAGCATGCCGATCTGGTTCTGTTGTCCCACAGAGTGAGAACTTCGAAGGCCGGCAGAAACGAGATATGTGTGTGTGTGTGTGTGTGTGTGTGTGTGTGTGTGTGTGTGTGTGTGTGTGTGTGTGCGCACGCCATGGTAACTACAGCCTAGGGGACCTCATGGAGAGGACAGCTAAAAGGAGACAGACGGGAAGGGCAGCTTTTGGACCACGTGGCAGAGTAGACTCTCAGGAACTGATAGCTAATCATCCTTTTAATTTTTACAAGTGGCCCCTTCTATTAGGATGCTATCATGTGAGTCCGTCTGTGCTGTACATCTAGCTTCCTGCAGAGAGAAAGAATGTTTAATGCCTCCCTCAGTGCTGCCCACTCTATTATCCCCCTGCAGTGGCTGGTTTTGTGTCAACTTGACACAAGCTAGAGTCATCAGAGAGGAATGAGCTTCCGTTGAAGAAATGTTTTCATTAACATCCTGGTGTACGGCATTTTCTCAATTAATGACCAATAGGGGAGGCCCCAGCCTACTGTGGATGAGGTCATCCCTGGGCTGGTGTCCTGGATTCTATAAGAAAGCAAGCTAAGCAAGCCATGGGGAGCAAGCAAGTAAGAGGCACTCCTCCATGGCCTCTCTATCAACTCCTGCTTCCAGGTTCCTGCTCTGTTTGAGTTCCTGTCCTGACTTCCTTTGGTGATGAACAGCAATGTGGATGTAGAAGTTGAATAAACCCTTTTTCCCCAACTTGCTGTTTTGGTGATGATGTTTTTCTACAGCAATGTAACAGCTAAGTAAGCCACTAACCTACTGGGTCATCTTTGTGTGCAATAATTTTTTTTAAGAATAAGGCAGCCCATTCATTATTCTTTTACAAAATATTTTAATCTATTCACCTGACATTAAGAAAACTTCTCTATACCATAAATGATTGTTCTTGAAATAGCTTTGTAGAGAACAATGTTTTTTATTTTTTTAAGTTTTAATTTTTTTAATTTTTATTAGATATATTTCTTTACTTACATTTCAAATGTTATTCCCCTTCCCAGTTTCCTGTCCATAAGTCCCCATCCCCTCTCCTCCCCCACCCCTCCCCCCATACATCCCCCTTACTGCCCCCCCTCACATTGCCCTGCACTGGGGGTCCAATCTTGGCAGGACCAAGGGCTTCTCCTTCCACTGGTGCCCCAACAAGGCTATTCTCTGCTACATATGCAGTTGGAGCCCTGGGTCAGTCATGTATAGTCTTTCGGTAATGGTTTAGTCCCTGGAAGCTCTGGTTGGTTAGCATTGTTGTTCTTATGAGGTTGCAAGCTCCTTCACCTCCTTCAATTCTTCCTCTAATTCCCCCCAAGGGGGTCCTGTTCTTAGTTCAGTGGTTTGCTGCTAGCATTTGCTACTGTGTTGGACATGCTCTGGATGTGTCTCTCAGGAGAGATCTATATCTGGTCCCCTTCACCATGCATTGTTTAGCTTCATCAATCTTATCTAGTTTTGGTGGCTGTATATATATGGGTCACAAGCGGGGCATGCTCTGAATGGCCATTCCTTGAGTCACTGCTCTAAACTTTGCCTTCATATCCCCTACTATGGATATTTTTCCCCTTTTAGGAAGGAATGGGAGCATCCACATTTTGGTCATCCTTCTTCTTGAGCTTCCTGTGGTCTGTGGATTGCATCTTGGGTAATTTGAGCTTTTTGGCTAATATTCACTTATCAGTGAGTGCATACCATGTGTGTTTTTCTGTGATTGAGTTACCTCACTCAGGATGATATTTTCTAGTTCATTCCATTTGCCTATGAATTTCATGAAATCATTGCTTTTGATAGCTGAGTAGTACTCCATTGTGTAGATGTATCACATTTTTTTAATCCATTCCTCTGTTGAAGGGCATCTGGGTTCTTTCCAGCTTCTGGCTATTATAAATAAGGCTGCTATGAACATAGTGGAGCATGTGTCTTTTTTATATGTTGGAGCATCTTTTGGGATATGCCCAGGACAATGTTTCTTTATTAATGAAAGTACATCAAAAACACCAGAACTCAGGCAAACATTAGTGTCTTTGTGGGCTCAAGACTGCTGCTGGATGCCAAGCAACTGAAGTTTAAATATTGAAAATTATTAACTGGAATGATAATTTAGCAATGAGAATGCATTGTTAATCAGCTTAGTAACCACCCCATGGCTTTCCTTTGTCCTGCTTATGCTAAGGTCCTATGTTCAGAGGCAAAGAGCTGTGAGCACCCAGTAGGTCCTCTCCCTTTACCATCAACATGTCATAGCAATCTGAAAGTGAATATTTAGTCACCAGAGATACTTTGCACCCCTCGAAGCTACTCCTGCTTTTGTCCCCCTCCCCTAGTAGATACAGTCTCCATCTGAGATCACAAGATGGATTCAGAAGAATTCCTAAGTCCCACTCAAGTGGGTTGACCCTTCCTCTACCCCTTCTCTGTCTTGGTATCTTAAAGTCCTCTCAGAGGCTTTGTGGTTCCACAGTCAGACCTCCCTCTCTCTCTGCTAACCTCCCACATTCACACATCTGAGATCATAGACTCACTGAATGAGGTACACGGGGCATCCATTCATTCAAGCAATCATGACTACTACGATGTCTTCAGTCCTTAAATCCTCCTTAGCATTAATAATGGTTTGGATTGCCCTGTGGCTCTAAAGAGGCCTTTTAGAGATGGACTCCAGTGTCCCTGCATGACTCAACTCCATCAAAACTTCTAAGGGTTTTGGACTTTTCCTTGGTTTTCATTCTCACGTAAACTGATGAGGAATTCCATACTGTGATCTCCAACCTGGAGAACCCCAGTCCTTGCTCGACCTCCACAGAGAAGAGCATAGACTCTACCCGGTGAAGGTCATTTCCACGTTGGGGCCTCTTAAAGGCCATGTTTGACTGAAGGAAGTGAAATCAACAGGTAAAAATAAGTGACCCCTGAGGTGAGAAAACGAACACATCTACAAACATTTTCGGCTCTCGTCACAGCCGCTCAGACACTTGTCAGCTCTTGGTAATTCGAAGTTCGCTCTGCACCTCACAAGACTTCTGGAAGTTAAAAGTCGGCCTTCTCGAAGAGAGAGGCTTTAAGAACTAGGTCAGCTCACGTAAAACACTTTGCAGAGCTAAGTGGCTGAGGGTGGCCTAGTTTGGAGCATCTGAAAGCACAGGATGCAAAGGTTAGATAAATATTCCGCTCTCTTTAAGTGCTTTGAGACCCATACTTCGTGAGGAGTCTTTCAATAAAAGAGTTTGTTCTCATGAAAGCAAAGAGACATGTTATTGACTCGACAGCAGATTAGGGCTATTAAGAGAAGTTGCCAGAATGAGGAACCCAGGCCTTGTAATGAAGGTGGAATTACAGGGATGACTAGGTAGAAACCACTGAAGGACAGGCCGCATCACCGTTCCACTCAAGCGCCCTGCAGGTGATGGCCTTACCATGGCACAGAGAAGGCACAGCTGTAAGCAATGGACGTAAAAAGGAGGGGACTACAAGCAACGGAGGATATACAGGCCAGCAAAGGTGATGAACTAAGCTGGAGCTGGGTCACTATGCATTTCCTGAGAAGGGCTTTAAACACCAAGACATACATTTGGAAAAAAAAAAAAAAAGATCAGAGCTGGAGAGATGGATAGACAGTTAGAAGTGCATACTGCTGTATGGCCGCTGTACAGGACCAGAGTTTGGTTCCCAGCACCCACATCAGGCAGCTCCCTATAACTCTAGGTCCAGGGAATCAAATGGAGTTCCTCCTTCTGACCTCCTGGGGTACCTGCATTTACATATGCAAATACAAACATATATGCACATAGCAACATATGGACACATAGGCATATACACAATTAAAAATAAATAAGTCAATAGCAATATATATATATGAACATAGGTATCCATATATATATATATGTGTGTGTGTGTGTATATATATGTATGTATCGAAGGCAGCCTTGGTAATAACCCCAAAACTTCATATCTGGGAAATAGAAGACTATTCTATGACTCTACTCCTGGGGAAGTCATAAGCAAACATCTACTCAAGCCAGATAGGGAACCCACAGCAATCAAAGTAAGGATATCACCCATCTTAGGATTTCTACCCCTGCACAAAATATAAGCAAGAAGCAATTAGGGGCGGAAAGGGTTTATTCAGCTTACACTTTCACATTGCTGTTCATCTCCAAAGGAAGTCAGGACAGGCACTCACAAAGGGTAGAAACCTGGAGGCAGGGGCTGATGCAGAGGCCACGGCAGGATGCTGCTTACTGGATTGCTTCCCCTAGGTTGCTCAGCCTGCTTTCTTATAGAACCCAGGACTACCAGCCCTGGGATGGCACCACCCACAATAGGCTGGTCCCTCCCACCCTTGATCGCTAATTGAGAAAATGCCTTACAGCTGGATCTCATAGAGGCATTTCCTCAAGGGAGGCTCCTTTCTCTGTGATAACTCCAGATCGTGTCACATTGACACACAAAACCAATCAATTTAACACCAAAGTCCAATGGATAAATCATAGAGTTTATTAGGGTTACCTATAGGAGCAGAAATAACTCAAAGACAGGTACATCACCAAAAGCCTACCCCATCATAGGTGACAAACCTGAAGCTCACAGTGTCACAGGCAGGCAGCTGAACAGGTTGTGGAGTATCTATGTCAGGCCGTTAGATGGTCTGAGCTTCTTCTGGGGAGCTCAGCTTGTCAGAGTTTGTCTCTCGTCAGTCTTTACTGCTTATACCTGCTTGGAGGAGATTCCTAGTGAATCTGGCTTGTTTGAGGAACTTCCTAGAACCGTTGAGTTGTTAACCTCTTGAATTCTTATGAGCTTTTCCTTCGGATAGAATGTTGTACCTCCCTCACAGATAGCCATAGTCTTAAGTAGCTTCTCTCTGAGGAAGCTGCTCCACAACAAAGCTCGGGTCATACAGAACTACACAATTGACCATTGAACCTACCTCCATTCTCACAACCCCTTCTGCAAACTCAGATGTTATGATTTGAGATACTGAGAGAATCCTCGAGGTACTGCTGACCTAAACATCTTTACCCTAAGAAAAAGACTGTTGTACATTTACAAATATCAGAATTTACTACACTGCAAAAGAGTCTCCCTTGATGAAAAGTGAAAACTTGCGTGACAAGCAGTCCCACACTGAACTCACAAGGGCATCTAGTTCCACCCTGCCAGCATCCTGAGGAAGAGTGAGATGAACATTGTCTTCGTTAGGGTTTTACTGCTCTAAACAGACACCATGACCAAGGCAACTCTTATAAGGACAACATTTAATTGGGCCTGGCTTACAGGTTCAGAGGTTCAGTCCATTATCATCAAGGAGGGAACATGGCAGCATCCAGGCAGGCATAGTTCAGGAGGAGCTGAGAGTTCTGCATCTTCATCTGAAGGCTGCTAGTAGAAGACTGACTTCCAGACAGCTAGGGTGAGGGTCTTAAGCCCACCCCACAGTGACACACCTACTCCAACAGGGCCACACCTTCTAATAATGCCACTCCCTGGGCTGAGCATACACAAACCATCACAGACATTGAGGGCAAAGGGTTATAAGTCAAGTCAGCGAGATATTTGAGATTGTACAGCTCAAAGGTCTATGTGTGGGGTGTATATTTTCTGTTTACATTCCAAGTGGTTGCCTAGATTTTGATTGGACTCTGCCATTGTCCTCAACGTTCACCTTCACACATTCCCCTCCTGGATTACTAAGTGAGGGAACATCAGTTCTTGCCGTGAATCACGGTCACTCATAAGCAACTGGGATTTTGTGCCAACTTCTTGAGACTGACAAGAAGCCCAACTGCACTTGTGTTGATTCATGTAATGGCATTGGGGTCTGGGATCTAGGAAGTCACGGAGTCTGCCAACTTGGGCTTTGAACATGACTATACCCCATATAATAATTACATATGTGCATTTCAAAACTGGAAGAGAATGCTACAAGTCGAGTATTTGCTATTCCAAAGCTCACCCTGCTTTTTATCATACACTGACGTTGACCGTTAATGAAGAGGGAGAAAACTCCTTCGGCATCTAAAGACAGTATTTACTGCAGCCTCCCACGAGGTAATTATCGGCCACACTGCCACCTGCTGGAAGACTCCGACGAAAGCTTCCTTCCACCCTTGGAAAAACCCCTGGGGAGAGAGCCGGAGAGAGGAAGGTCACCTGCGATGAGTTTTCCCAGCAAGACTATAACTTGAGACTCATTGTTCAAACCAGCTTTGCCCAATCCATTCAGGATGCAGAGTCCCCTCCCAGGGGCTCTTTCTGCTCAGTGGAGGCTGAAAACTGATGGGCAGTCAGCCAGGAAGTGCCTGGAACGTTGGCTCAAAGCTGAGATTCAGAGCCTGCGTTGGACTGTGACGAGAGAAGCAAAGCTCATGCTCACACATGCCTATGCCTGGGTTGTTCCTCTCAGGGGCACTCCTGGTACACCCCAGCCATGCAGTCCCTCTCCTCCTCCATCTCCTGAACCTTCCTCCTCTTCCTTCCCTCTTCTTGTTATTTATCTCATCTTTCTTCACCTCACCACAGTGTGCAACACACACACACACACACACACACACACACACAGCATTATCACCACACACATGGGTACATACACAGTCATACACCATACTGACGAGTGTGTTCACAGGTGTGCCAACACGCCTCACAGGGAGAGCCTTGAACAGCGTTTAACGCTCTCATAAATACCTGGAATATTAAATGATGGATGTATACAATACCTGTGCACTACCTATTTGTAGCTCACTAATTGTCTACTTTATGTGACTGCTAATGCTTGCTGGATATGCAGTAAATTGGCATAATCACAGAGGTGGATGTGTTCTCAGCCCTTGGAATCCTAATATGCCTGATTTCAGTCAGCATGCATAAATGTGGAGTATTCAGGGTCTCCGACGTGATGGGGAGCTTACGGAGGCTGGATTGCCTCTAGAAACACCCAAGACAAGGAAACATGGCATGATATGATTGCCATGGTAACAAGGGTATTCCAAATGAAAATCACTACAGTGCATCACTAATTTAGGGCTCCACTAACCACCAAATAATACCTCTCTTAAGAATGCTGAGCTGAGGTTCCTGGTGACACGGGGTCCTCTAGCAAATGCCACACCACAGAGGAGAGGTACAGGGAAAATCCCCCCACATACTGTGCAGGGTGACTGTGGATACCCCAGGGTGGGACTCTGATCACACCTACTCATCAGGGTTCATTTAGGGAAGCTCTTAGTAGATTGCCACTGCGACGTAGAGTAGTCGTTTTCCAAACCTGGGGATTATGTTCAGACATCGGCTCAAATCCGGTTGGCCCTTGCGTCTAGTCCAAGAGGGATCGTTATTTCTGCATGTGGATCAACCCGCATAATGATATAAGAGGTACGGGCATGAAAGGCACTTATTAGAGGCAGAGCTAGGAGTCGGCAGTCATACGAAGCCTGATCCTGTCTGTTTTCCCTCCCTGGCTGCTCATTGCATAAGCGAGGAAGCAGCCTCCACGTTCTCTGGCCACACTGCCATGTGCCTCGAGCTCGCTCGTTGTCATTTTATTTTGACTGGCTCAAAGAAGAGCCTCGTTGTGAAACCTAACTCTGGCCTCCGCAACGACAGGGCTAAATTAAAAGGAGAGCGTTGGTCTGCTCTCCTTTTCTTTGGGGGATTTTCTAAGAAATGATCCTTTCTATGCCTGCCCTCCATTCCTTTCTGTCTCCCTTCATACATGCCCACCGAAGGTCAAATGCAGAAGGCACGAAGCATAATGCGAACAGCGGGGATCCTGGAGAACACAGCCTGCATTCTGAAATCCACTTTGACTTTGAACTTGGCTTTGGGAAAGTTACAATTTGCTTTCAACCTGATCAGTAAAATCGAGGTTAGTTGCATGAGAGGTGACTGGGCTGCGTCCGATGCCCTGCCCACGCGGGCTAAGTGCTTGCCAATCACCAGATGCCCTGCAGCCTACCTGAGGAGGGAAGGGGGTCCTTATGATAGACGAAGTGAGAGCCTTTAGAAATCACCCCTACACTGCCCTGGAGAGTATCCCAGGATTCTGCCCACGGGGGGTAAAAACGACATCCTCATTAAGGCAAGGCCACCAATCAAGTTATGGTATAAACTCAGAAATTCTTACACATTAGCTGAATGAACATCCAAAAAAAAAAAAACAAAACAAAACACATTTTTCTGTAGCTTAGAATCATAGTTTTTCTAAATGCTGAAATAATTTTATACCATTTCCCCTACTAATTACCATCTCATTATTATTAGAAGAATGCTTTCCTTGAAATCAACACAATTTTTGCTCTAGTTCATTTTAGCGGCATGGCAGGGGAGGTCTCGGTAACTCCCATTCAGAGGAAGATAGCGACACCTAGTGGCATTTTACTCAAGATGCAATCTTTTCACGCCTACCTGGTTGAGTGCCAACATGGGGGTTGGCTACTAGGAACTCAAACGTTAGCAAATACTTCATT
Organism: Rattus rattus; assembly: GCF_011064425.1. NCBI lineage: Eukaryota > Metazoa > Chordata > Mammalia > Rodentia > Muridae > Rattus > Rattus rattus. The sequence goes on from NC_046167.1 coordinate 20,413,984, forward strand.
GCCTTGCGTTAGCGTCTTCCTGCAAATATGCAGATAATAAAATGAAATAAATCCTTGAGTATTTGAAGTTCTTCAGAACACTTGACCTCAATGAGCCTGTTCCAAAATCCTCCATGTGATAAACTCCATGACTCATTAGACAAAATGAATTTTCTATCCCCAGGAGTTTTTTGATTTTTCATAGTAACTAAGAAATTCTCTGCTTTTTTTTTTTTTTTTTTTGAGGTGGTGTCTCATATATTCCAGGCTAGCCTCAAACTCATTATACAGCATGGAAGACCCTTTAACTTCTGAATCTTCCTTCCTGTGCTCTCTTGCCAACTTGGATTACAACTTTGTTTGGTGCTAGGGAAGGAGCCCAGAGCCGTGTGCATGGGGGAAAAAGTACTAACTTCTGAATGAGGCCAACTACAACATGGGTATGTTTAGTTGAATCTCTCTCATTTCGTGGGGGGTAGGGGTCCTCTGCCTGCACCCTTGTATTATGAGCTGACCAGGGAGTATTAGTTCTCCACATCCTGAAGGAAAAAGCTAACAGGAGACACAGATCACACCTAATAGCTCTTCATAGTCTCAATCCAGGGATTTTCTGATAAGGAATTCTCAGTGTGAAGATGACGTTTATGTTCCCAGCACAAACATATACCCCAAAGATGTTGATTATAAATGAGTCATTTTCCTTTCATCTGAGAGAGAGAGGGGGCGGGCTATTAAGACGAAAAGACTAGAGATAAGAAAGGAACAAAGAAGTAGGCAGGGGAGAAGGGAAACCAAGCTATGCAAATGACTCTCCAATTGCCCTGAGCTCAAATTCATCCTCTCCCAAGTGTCTGCTTTGCTCAAAAGGAAACTCCCAAGATAGTTAGTTGGTTGTCTGTCTATCCTCTCAACTGTAACTCAGGGAGTGTGATCCAGGTCATCTGTGTGGATAGACACTTGTGGGCCTGCATCTTCTTGATTATCAATGCCCTATGTCCTTCACAAGCAATATTGCAGGTCCTATACATGTGGCTGCTACCCGTACTCTCCCAGCCTGTTCACTGACTGATGCTGAGGACCGCACTGCTGCGGACCCAAAAGCCATGGCCCACTGCTTTATAGACCCTGCTTCTGGGAAGAGAACAGAGAAGCCTAAGGCTGGCCGGGAATTCCTTCTGAGCAGGTGCTTTCTTTTCTATAGCCAAGGCTTTTCTTCCAAACCAAAACAGTGGTTTCCATCTGGACCTCTCTCTCCGCATCAGGAGGTCCCTGATAATTGTACACGGATTTCCGAACCCGGAGGCATCCACTCGCCAGTATCATCTCCAGGTGCTTACCGGAAACATTGGATGTTTTCAGTGTTCAGTAAGTTCATCTGACCTCCCGCCCTGACCTTTCCCCATATCCCCCCTTCCAATGCACAGCAATGGCCTGTCTCTGCAGATGCCCTGTTCATAAGAGATTGCCCTGCTTAGAGATTCACTCATGGAAAAACTGGAGTTGACGCCACCCCAAAAGCCAGGCAGAGTCAGCCCCAGGCTGTCAATTCTTGGGGCCAGTTCTCCTTCCCTAAAAAGCATTCACTCCTCCTCGGACCTGTTTTCAAGCTCGGTCCCAGCATTTCTCAAACAGGTCCACACACACTAACTCACAACTTCAGTTACAGGAGATTTCCCCCTCTTCTGGCAACACCGGGTACTGCATGCTCAAGGTGCTCAGACATGCGCAGTGGCAAAACCCCAATACCCGTAGAATAAAAAGAAATAAATCTTTTAAAAAGGTAAGATAATGACCGAGCAGTGGGTGACTTTTCCATTGTGAAACCAAGATACCACCTTCTTGCCTGACGAGAGACTGTCTTTGGAGCAAGGAAATTCTTTTTTAATGCTAGAACAAAAGAGCACTGTATAATCTGCGTCCATTTTTTTTTTTTATTCTAGGTCTTGTGTGGCACGGGTTTGCGTTGACTCAATATGTAGCTGAGAATAAGATTGGGTTTCTGTCTACATCTTGTACATGTTGGCCTTGGGGGCATGTGTCGACAAGTGGGATGCATGCTAGCTAGGCACATTCTATCAATTAATCTACATTTCCTAAGCCCAAAAATTCACTTATTAGCTCCCTGCCTCCGGTGATTCTTTTTGAGGTGGCCTCATTGGACCTCACCATTTACCCTTTGCCCAGGAATGCCCCCTACCCCTTTGTAGCGCCCCCTTTCCAGTCTTGTTCTTATGTTTATCACTTCGTTATTCACCGGGGATAAGCCCTTGCATCTGTTTGCACAGAGGGTCTACATGGAAGCCTAGAGGCTATGTATCTTGGAAAAAGACCTGACCTGGCTTCACTTAATGTACCTCATTTGTCCTTAGCTGTGTACAGGCTGTCCCCTGCACACCTGGGCAGGGAAACATGTAGACAGTCAAGACGGAAGACTGCCAGGAAATCAGAGCCTTGGGCAACAGCGTGCATCATGCAGCCACAGCACAGTGGGAATAAAAAAGGCTTGCGGGTTTTTTTTTTTTTCCTGCTGTTTTAAAATAGATATAAATAGATATCATGCCGCTCTGTTCTTAGCTGTAGTCACCGTTGGGAATGGCTGTCGAAAGCCTATTCTATTGTAAAGACGTAAAGACGTGCGGTAAAAATACGAGTTAGACATACTCCTCTTCGAGCCCGCATTATGTATGTTCTGTATTACCAACAGGATCTCCATCCGGTCCAGGACACTTGCCTTAAAATGTAATTCAGCCTGCAGCCTGGGTAGTGTCATTTTGTAAAAAGGATTATGTGCTATAAATAACCATCCCTCAAACCTAGAAGTGGGACGGCTCATGAATAACTCATGAGCCATGGGCTGCGGCTCTGCCCTTTGAATCACAGAACATGTGTTCCCAGTCTCAAGAGGGAGAGAGCCTTCATTCTGTCCCCCTTTCAAATGCTAGGCTTGGAATAAGCCCAAGTCCTTCTGGAATAACCCATTGAACTCCGCACTCCTTTCTCCTCTGTGTTTTCTCTCTGGCTTCCCTGCCTCAGTGGGGAGGCAGGTTCTGGACCTAAGGGCCTAAATCTTTCTCTTCACTGAAACGTTGCACGGGAGGAAATTCCCAAGTATGTTCCAGATATCCTACTGGGTTTCAATAAGGTAAGAACACGGCATGGGTTCCAGTGACTGGGCCCAGCTCAGCCTCTGCAGACCTCAGGAAGTCTGTCCTGTTTCTGCTCGGATTCCTACTGGCAACCTTTGACCTTAGCAGGGATGGTGTGGCTACATGCCAAGTAGAGCCCATCAGAAGCCAGATGACCAGGACAGCAGGATAGCTTCTGAGACCGAGAGAGCAGCATGTTAGCCACTCAGAACAGCAGGTCAACTTGGTGTTTGTTTCAGTTGCTGTGGGGTTTTTGTTTTGTTTTGCTTGGCTTGGCTTTACTTTTTGTTTGTTTTTGGTTTTGTTTTCTGTTTTGTCATTCACTGGGGCTGTTTTTATTGTTGATTTTGGGGGGGGGGTTGGTCGGCTGGTTGTTTTTGGTTTGGGGGTTTTTGTTTGTTTGGGTTTTTTTGTGTTTTTGTTTTTATTTTGTTTTGGTTGTTTTGGTCATCTATGTGGAGCAAAATCAGGAATACGTGTGCACAGAGACAAAAAGAGAGTCTTCAGTGGAGTGTGAAACACGATGTCTTTCCTAGGACTCCTCAGTGAACCTCAGAAATCCACCTATCTCCATACTCCCGCACTGGGCATTTCAAGGACATATCTCCCTGCCGATTTTAATCCATGCTAGTGTTGGGGATTGAACTTGGGTCCTCACACGAGAATGGCCAACATGTTACTTCCTGAGGTATCTATCACTATAGCCCCCAATGGACCATCTCCACACCATTAATTTTTCTGTTTTTTGAAGATGGGGTTTCGTACAATTCGGGCTGGCCTCAAACTTGTTACATGTCTGAGGAGAACCGTGAACTCCTGATTCCCCTGCCCTTGCCTCCTGAGTGCTGGTAGCACAGGTGTGCCAACCACACCCATCTTCAACCTTATCTTTGTAAAACGCTGTGTTATTCTCCTTGTCTCAGTTAGCCAAGGCTGAATTGGAAGAAAAGAAAGAAGGAAGATGCAAAAGGATTGATTTTGTTCAAGGGTAGATTGAAAACATGGCCTCTAGACAGGCATGTGACAGCACTAAGCACAAGGATATGATATCCTTTATTGGGTCTCCAGACTATTGTAGTGAGCCATATTGGATTTGGGCCTGGCCGCTTTGTAACTGTATGGCCACAGTTAAGATTACTGCCATAAAGTCATGGGATTGTTGGACAGAGGCCTCTCCCATGTATTTACGGCACAGGAAGAAAAGACCAAGTAGTAAACACCCGGTGTCTCCACTGCAAGACCTCTGCTGAGCCCAGCTGATGCATGTGGAACCGACACACCTGGACCACACCTGGGTGGTGGTCAATTTACTTCTGCCTTTTGCTTCCTCAGCCTTTATCCTTGAGATTTAGGCTGGTCTTCTCGGATTTCTCCCTAATTAATTCAGGTCTCATAGTCGGTCTTTTGTTACCGAAGTCAAGAGCCAGGTAGTCACGAGCCAGGGTTTCCCACTGTGCTTCCCAGATATTTTCTACCTGGAGTACTTGGGTATATAAGTGGTGAATAAAGCTACAGGAGACTCTCCTCCTTCCTCTCTCTCTCTGACTCTCTTCCGCCCTCCTCCTTTCTCTCTCTCTCTCTGATTCTCTCTCTCTCTCTCTCTCTCTCTCTCTCTCTTCTTCCTCTCTTTTCTCTCCTGGCTTGACACGATAACCTGTATGTGTGTGTGTTTCTTTCATCCCGCAGGCTTTCGCCCGATTCTCGGTACCGTGTCAGTGCTGGCGCCGACAGACTCTATCCTGGCTAACCGCTGCCTTGGATCAGTTCTGGAGAAGGGGATGATCAAACGAAAGAACAAATTATTATTTCTGTGCTGACTTCTGCCTGCTCTTCCCCTAGCCAGAGCCAAATGGAACTTCTGGAGCCAACTTCACCTCCACTGCTTACTACAGCTACTAGGAACAGGAGAGGGGAGTCAGCTCCTCCCCTGAAGGGAAAGGGGAGCCCCAAAAAGTGATACGAAGAAGCTGGAATGGAATGGCGCACCAGGCTGAGATCTCAATCAGGAAGAAACATAGCATTCTAATGCAGTGTGCTAAAATAATCAGATTCTGTGCAAACCTATGACAATCAAAGTGTCAAAACTTTTGAGACGTCACTATTACTAGTCTTTTTCCTGCTTGCTTCTGTGCCTCAAGGCTCCAATATGGCTTAACACAGTGCCAGACCTTCTTGTCAAGTTGTGGTAATGAATTTCTTATCAATAGTCATGTTTTAAGAGAGATCCTGCATCCATCTTTTCTGTCTTTACTCACCAGTTGTCTGTTTACCGCAACATCCCTGACCAGCCAGCCACCTTTGACTAACTCTGAATAACTCTGGAATCCCAAGAGTCAGGACCCCTGAGCCATCTACTCTCAGAAGTCTTTTCACGTGTGCTCCTTGCCTCTTCTGCTAGTTACTCTCAGCCACCGGCTTTGCTGGTTGGAGATTGTGAATGTGAACAGAGACAGGAAGGGTGGACCATTAGAAAGAGAAAGACAGAGTGCAGAAGGGCAGTGATGGCTTGACTCAATCATAGAGTCATGGGCCTTCCATTCATAGCTGCTGAGGTCCAGGCACTGGGCTCCTGGCCTTGTGGTGGAGACAAATGTTAGTTAGTAAATCATAACCAAGCATGAGGTGTCTGAATCTAGATTTATGAGACGTTCAGCAGATGGGTCCAGTCAGGTAGCTCTGGTCAGGGATGTTGCATTAAACAGACAACTGGTGGGGGGTGGGGGGGAGCAGCGAAAGGAAGAATGTTGGCTCCTTCCTAGCTTAATTCTTTTTATATATTGTTAGGTTTTGTTCCTGGGGTTTTTTAACTCAGTGCCTTTCTGGATGCTATTAACTTTTTGCTTACAAAAAGCAATCATTGATCGTCATTGTCTCGATGCCCAGTTAAGTCTGAATTTCAGATCAGGATGCATGATGTGTTAGTGTGCCCCTAATGTCACATGGAATTTACCTACATTGGAGAATGTATTTGCTGTAGGAAATTCACATTTGACCTACTTCCAAATATATGGATGTTTCTTTCAGAATCTGACAAGCCTGTCACTGATGTGCAGTTTTTGTGTCCATGTACATGCATGTTCAGTGTGTATGTGGGCACACATGTGTGTGCAGGAGGATGTATACATGTGTGCCCTTTTGCGTGGAGGCCAGAGCTTGATAGCTGATATCTTCTATGATTCCTCCCCATCTTACCTCTTTAAGACAGCGTTTCTCAATGAACCCTGCTCACCTACTGGCTAGACTGGTCAGCCAGTAAACATTGGCTCTTCTCTCCCTTTTCCCGGCGATAGATTAGAGATTCATGGAAAAATAACCAGTTTTCTTTTTTTTTTTTTTTCGTTGTTTAAAAGACTTTGCATTTCATTTTTTTAAAGAGAAAAAATTAACTAATATATGTATTATTTTTACTTTTTTATTTTTTATTAGCTATATTTCTTTATTTACATTTCAATTGTTACTTCCTTCCTGGTTTCATGTCCATAAACTATCATCCCTTACCAATTCCCCATCCAGGTGTTCCCCCTCCATCCACATATATTATAGCATCTCACCCCAACATTACAGGGCAGGACCAAAGGCTTCCCCTTCCACAGGTGCCCCAATAAGGCTATTCTCTGCTACATATGCAATTGGAGCCCTGGGTCAGTCCATGTATAGTCTTTCGGTAGTAATAACCAGTTTTCTATGTAAATATCAGCAATCTAAACTCAGGTTTTCACGTGTTCACAGCAGGTCCTTTTCCAACTGAGCTGTCTCTCCACTGCAAGCCCACTTAGGTGACAGTGTTATGGACCTCACCTCTATCTACCTCTCAATGTTTCCACAGAGATCCTATGAAGCCACATCTTCCTCAGCCACAAGAAGAGTGGTGCTTATGACCTCTTACGTCCATATTCATCACATGATAGCCACAGAATTTAGGGAAAACAAGCAGAATTACCCTCAGTTAACTAGGATTCCTTCAAAATGTTTTTATGAAAATCTGAGCCTTGTGGCACATGCCTGTAATCCCAGCACTTAAGAGACTAATGTAGGAGGAGCATGAATTCAAGGCTAGCCTGGGACATGAAATAGGACACTGTCACCTTTAGAATGACACAGGACAAGACTGTGAGCACATCGGAAGGAGTTTATAAAACTGCCTGAATTGAGTTGGTGTGATCCAATTTAATCACAGGTGGCGACATTCCATGGGATGGGGGCCATGAGCAGAATAAAATGGAGAAAACCAGCTGAGGACCAGCATTCATCTCTCTGAACTTTCTAACTGTAGATGTAATATAGGTAGTTACCTCAGGCCTCCTGACATCATGAGAGCCCATGACGGACTTTTTCTACAAACAGTGAGCCAAAATTAACCCTTCCTGAAGTTGCTTTCATCTAGGTTTTGTTGTTGTTGTTGTTGTTGTTGTTGTTTTGGTTTTGTTTTGTTTGTTTGTTTTTTGGTTATCTCAATGAGCAAACTAACTAATAAAAATAGTATGGATTTCTGGGAAATGTAGTTTTCTTTGAAGATTATTTTCTGTCTGATTTCATCTCACTGAGTTTACTTCCCTGATGGGCCCTGTTTTCCTATGGGGCACTAGATACGCTAAACGCAGTTCTTGGCCATGAGTACATAATTCATCAATAAGAAGGAAATGGTCCCTGATACTGTGCATGGCTTCATGAATGAGGGTCTCCTAATGAGCCATATGAGATCATAAAGGGATACCCCTTCTGCAAAATCCCTAAAATAATAATGAAAAACCTTAATGATGCATTTTCATTGTGCTATTAAACACAGGAGTAGACTAACAAGAATACCAGTTATATGTCCTCCATCCCTGAGTCCTGTGCACAGACCCTAGAAGACCAGTAGGTACATCTAAGGAGACGCCTGCAGGGATCTCTGTGTACATACAGCTCCATCCAATCATCTGATCCTTCATCCACAGTATCCCTGAAGCCTCCTAGGACGAAGGAGTAGAGGGGGTTAATGTATCCTGATTGAGAAGAGCAAAGACCTCAGATGTTCCTACAGTGTGTGCCCAACCTAGTGTAGGACCTGAGCGGATAGTCACTGGTGGCTGTGATCAGCACCTGTGAGGTTCCAGGATCTCCACAATTAAGACAGCAAAGTCTTACCGCTTCCTGTCTCTGGACTCCATGACATAAACTGCTATTTATTCCACACACAAGAAATGCTTGGTTGAGGAAATAAAAATGGCCTTCCCAAAGGGTCACAGTCTGGGGATATGTTTGCCGTGAACTATTCATAGAGGCAAGACTGGTGTATCGTGATAACTGCTGAAGTCCTCGCTGCCAAAGTTCTGGAAACCACAGGGAAGACTGAACCTTGCTTGTGCCTGTAAAGCAAATGCCATCGCTACTGAGCTCTCTGCGTAGCAAAAGCCCACAAGATGTTTCATGCACTGCCTTTCTACTGAGGGAAGGGAAAGCCATCATTTGAATGCACTCAAGTATCACTGACAGGAAACTGCTGCCGTCAGAAGGCTGGCTGTGGGTTGTGATTCATATAAAAGCGCATATATGCAGATTAAAATGCTGAGAAAGAGACATGTGTCAGCATAACCTTCAGAAAACCCAAGACTTATAACCTGGGCGCATATTCATGGGAGAAGAGGAAAAGTCACGAAAGCTCGCTTGCTCTTACCTCAGCCTTCGGGGAGCTGGTAACTGGTGATGTTATTCTTCTCCTGGTAGGTAGGCACCATAGGAATGGCATTTCACTAAACCTTCATGGCCTCACTTCCTTTTCTGTGGTACAGCAGTTTGAGGTAGGGTATCTCTAATATCACTACAAGCTCCTGTATCCTGATTCCACTGATACTTACACTCCCTAAACACCATAGTGAGACTAGGGTCAGTATGAGTGTGTAAAACATGGTCCCCAGAGCAGAACTACCGTCCTGTCCCTCAGGAACAGCTGTGATGGCACGCACGCCAGGCAAGCGCTCTTCTTCTGAGCCATACTCCTGATCATGCCACAAATGTTTATCCCTCCGCTTCCTCAACTAGCAGCCTTCGTGGAATCGAAGAGAACTTGTTCAGTTAGGCTTTTTCCTGAAGAAACTGTGCAGCTGGTTTGATCTCCACAGACCGCTCAAATCCTCTCCGTATTAAAGGAAGACAATTCTGCCTTCTTAATTCATTCGGGATTTCTCCTTGGAACTCTCAGCTCAGCTGTTTGGGGGCAGAAGCCTAGCTGTCAGCCTGTCTCTGCATCATGACTTATTGAACTTAGTCATCTCCAGGTTTTGACTTCAAGTGAGTGATGAACAATTGGTGTTCATAGTAGGGGTATTAATTGGCCCAATTTCAGTAATTCGGGAAATAGGGAAGCCCATGGAAAGGATCGGGGTGGAAGAAAGGTGAGTGGTATGTTCAGAGCGCACATTGCATGCGCTGATTACTTTCACCATCTTATATGGATACCTTCTTAGTTCGGGTTTCTATTATCGTGAAGAGATACTATGACTTAGGCAGCTCTTATAAAGGAAAGCATTTAGCTGGCACCTTGCTTGTAATTTCAGAGGTTTAGTCCATTATCATCATGGCGAGGAGCATGGAGACACACAGGGAGACATGGTGCTGGCAAAATAGCTGAGAGCTGTACATCCTGATCCTCAGGCAGAAGGGAGAAAGAGAAAGATAGTCTGGGCTTAAAAATACACTTCCTCCAACAAGGACACACCTCCTCCAACAAGGACACACCTCCTCCACCAAGGACACACCTCCTCCAACAAGGACACACCTCCTCCAACAAGGACACACCTCCTCCAACAAGGACACACCTCCTCTAACAAGGACACACCTCCTCCAACAAGAACACACCTTCTAATTTTTCCAATTTGTTCACCAACTGGGGGGGCTAAATTTGCAAATATATTAGGGGCCTAGTCTCATTCGTACCACCACAGTTTCACTTGTTCTACCCCAAAATAATTACAATAGCAACATTATATAAGGCTTTATATAATATCCCATGAAATTGCATAACTAATTATAAAGAAAATAATAATAAAAAGGTTTTTGAAATATTAGTGAGAATTACTAAAATGGAAAAGACATGATTTGGGAAATGATTGTCGAAGTCAGGGTTTCTATTCCTGCAACAACATTATGAACAAGAAGCAAGTTGGGGAGGAAAGGGTTTGTTCAGCTTACACTTCCATGTTGCTGTTTATCACAAAAGGAAGTCAGGACAGGAATTTACACAGGGCAGGAACCTGGAGGCAGTTGCTGATGCAGAGGCTATGGAGGGATGTTACTTACTGGCTTGCTTCCTCTGGCTTGCTCAACTTGCTTTCTTATAGAACCCAGGACCACCAACCCAAGGGTGGCACCACCCACAATGGGCTGGGCCCTCCCACCTTGATCACTAATTGAGAAAATGTCTTACAGCTGTGTCTCATGGAGGCATTTCCTCAAGGGCAGTTCCTTTCTCTGTGATATCTCCAGAATGTGTCAAGTTGACACACAAAACCAGCCAGTACACTGATAAAAGTTACTCAGTGCTCAAATCAAAGTTGCTACAAACCTACAATTTATTTTTTATAAAACACAGTGTTGGGCTAAGGGATGGTTCCATATCAGGTAAGACAACACTTGTCATGTGAGCATGAGGATCTGTTTTCAAATCCCCAGCACCTATGTAAGGAAAAAATACTGGCCCTGACCTGTTACCCCAGTGCTATGGGAGGCAGACACAAGATGGCTGGGGCCTGCTGTGTGTGTGTGTGTGTGTGTGTGTGTGTGTGTGTGTGTGTGTGTGTTCACTGAAACTAGTGAAAAAATACCCCTGACATCTGCCACTGACCTTCACACATGCACACATGCACCACCTACAGCACATATCCTCATACACATACACACTCACACATGTGATTTAAAAAAAAAAATCAAAGCATAATAAAAATTCAACCAAACAGGATTTATTTGTGCTTAATCCATCTTCACATTTTGTCTTCTTTGAAAAATAAGAAAGTGTTTTCAGATTATAAAATATCTATTCAACAGAATAAAATGGGGAAACTGAAAGAGATTAAGGAAAGCAAAGGTCACTTGCAGCCTTGCCAACCAGAGAAAGGTCACCATCATTTTTCCCATGAGTTGCTTTCTTATTTCTCTTCATCTTATAATATGAATTAGGACATGTATTCTTTTAACCTGACATGACACGAGCTTTTGCTCTCCCAACTGATTCTGTGTGTCTGCAGACATCACACCTGTGAATTCCCATAAACATGGACTGAATATTGTGGGTGCATATTGCAAATTCCCTGAGCATGGGAGGATGCTTTTAATGTTACCATTCCGTAAAAATGTAGATCAGCAGTTAGTTAGATAGTATAGATAGTATAAGATGTTATAAATAATGAAAAAGTGATTTAGAGTACACAGGAGGATGTGTAGTTATTTGCAAATTGGCTACAAGTTTACATAAAGGACATTTGCATCCTCAGATGCTGGTGTCCTTGGAGCCTGTGGCACTAATGCCTTGGGGATTCATGAGGTCAAGAGTCGTTTGCTTTTCAAATATGTATGGCACTGGTACTGTGTCCATGAGTGCACTACTTCAGATGGAGAGCCTACCACAGGTGTTCAGCAACTGTCATCATCAGCACCCAGCTTTTGCTGAGCGGTTACCCTATACTTAGACTGTAATAGCCCTTGGCTAATGACAAACCTGATCTACAAGTACTCTCTGGTCCCCTGTCAAAGAGGAAGAGGCTAAAATGGACGCTCAGGCATGGCTGCAGCTCCAATGGTTCAATATGTGGATATTGATGTTGTTTGCTGTTAGCATCAATGATAATGCTCTGCACAGCTGCTTCCTTTAAGCCCTGCTCTGGACGCTCCTCCTCTCTCAATCGCCTGATAGCACTCTATCTCGGTGGGCTTTATAGGTACTTCCTAGGTCCCCATATGTACTCCTTACTGAAGGTGGCTCTGAAGCCTAATCTGGAGTGGAGACTTGCTTTAGGGTTTCTTCACTGTAGTATAGGCAAAGTGCTTACGCTGGCCATCTAAACCTCCATCTCTAGTAGACCAAACAGGAGCATCGATGTATCTCCCTTATAGGTATGAGGTTTCAACTAATGTACACATAAGTTTATATACAAAATATCCAGCCTTATCTGTCTTGGTGCTGCTGTATGTAGAATGTTTGTACATGTGAAATACTTAATGCATAGAATATAAGAATGTTAGTGCATATATTAAATTCAATATTTTATATGTTTTATATGCTTATATTTAAAACTCTTGGGATCCAGATAATCATTGTGGTGCACACTGATTGTCTCTTCCCTGCTTGTTTTCTCTTTCATGTACCTCTTCCGCTGTTCAGAGAACTATAGATATTTTTTTGTCTAATTGGTCAGGAAATGAATGACACCATAGGATCCCTGAGAATGAAAACAGAGGCACATTCCTAGCTCTTCAGTTTCAAAAGCTGAGGTGCTATCAAAATAATAATAATAATAATAAAGCAAAAATAAAATCTACTTGGGAGGATATTTTTATCTGAGAGAACCAGTGTTTTTCCCCTTACTGCCAGACTCAATCTGTTTTCCTAAATGGAAGGAAATGAAGAAAGGAAGGAAATGAAGAAAGGAAGTCAACAGAAGAAAAAAGAATGCTTATGTGTTTGGGGTCCGGAGAAGGGAGATTGGTTCTATTTCCCAATATTGGTGGTGAATGTGAGAATGGCGGAGTAGAAAGAGAGCCGGGTAATGCTCAGGTGAGATGGGTCTCAAGAAGTCACAAGCTCCCTTGACTCCCATCCTGCTCAGCCTCCAACAAAAATATCCAGGAGGGTGTCTCACGGTTCACACTCTCCTTGTGTGCCAGAGGTGAGGACAGAAGCAAGATAGGGATTCATTTCTCAACGCCCATCACTAGAATCTGGAGCCGGAAATTGAGAAAGATGCATTGGGGGGGGGGGAGTTCTCTGGTTAAAAGAAAAAAGGGAGGGCCACTGTTCTTTCAACTAACAGCCCAACAAAGAAAGGACAAGACAGAGAAGATCAGGGAGAAGAAGGGTAACCCAGCATGTGGTAAGCCCTCCACAGACGTGACGCACCTGGGGAAGAGAATACAGTTTTGCCAACAGCCAGGAGACACAGAGCTGCATGAGAACTGGTTGGAATAATCTTTCTTCTATTAGGTAGATCCTATTAGAACAGGGTCCTACAAGACTAGGATCCAGGATAGGGTTGGGTTTACATATAAATAATGCAATTGGTTTATTGATGTGAGCCCCAGCCAAATATAACTTTTAAATTCATTTAAAATATGTGTGTTTGTGTGTGTGTGTCTGTGTGTGTGTCTGTGTGTCTGTGTGTGTGTCTGTGTGTATGTGTGTGTCTGTGTGTGTGTGTCTGTCTGTGTGTATGTGTGTGTCTGTGTGTGTGTGTGTGTGTGTGTGTTTGCACATGCACACGCGTGTGCAGGGGTATGTACACAGGAGTGTGGTGCCCATAGAAGCCAGAAGAAATCCCCTGGAGTTGGAATTAACAGCAATTGTGAGCCACGTGATGCAGGTGTTAAGAAACACACTTAGTTCCTCTGGAAGAGTAGAGGGCTCTCTAGACCACTGAGCCATCTCTCTAGCTACCTGAATACAACTTTAAACTAGGCTTGTTTTATCTTCCCAGGGAGGGACTCCTGGTGGTTAGGTGGTCACATCTGACAGCGATGGAAAGAGGACCAGACAGAACATCCCACAAGGGAATCTGCATCCTTGCCCTCAGGCAATGTGATATAAACTACACATTATTTTTCTGGGCTTTTTGCTGACACCCTCTTGGAAAAGGGGAACATTTTTGGAATTTGTTTTTAAGCAATCCCACTGGGGAGAGTGATAGGAAGGAAAGAAGGGGTTGAGCAGAGAGGAGACAGTATCAGCAATGATTTGAGAGTTTTGAAGTCTGCCTGCCAAGTAAGTGGGGGGAGTGTTTATAATTCTGCCTACTTTTGCATATGTCTGAAATTTTCCATACAAAAGCTGCATGTGAGGTTTTAAAAAAAAATCCACATCTGCCTCTGGAACAGTTCCAGCAACTCCCACCCCTGTGATAAAAACCACATCCCATCTGTCCCCCTAGTGACTTGTCAAAGCAAATTTTACATTACTATATTTTGCTTAAATTCCAGACCTAGTTAGGACACTGAAATGGCCAAACAGTACACCTGGAATAATTAGGAAAGGAAGTTTTTTGTTCATGTGTGCAAGATCGTTCGAGAACTTACAAATCAAGCAAAAGTGTGTGAACAATTCCTCTGACCTAAGTTAATTGTGTTGGTCCCAAGTCTGTGTTATTTTTATGTGTGAGCCTTTGGAAATTAAAGATATTTATAAATCCATCAAAGAATACATTCTGTTGATCCAATAAAAGCAAGAGGAGAACCAATCTTAAAGGCACAGGACAGAGTGGACCTGCATGCTCTCACAGCATGAGTCAGGTAAATGTTCACAGAGGAATGATGTCTTAGTTACTCTTCAGCTTAACCTAAGATGAGCTGCCATCATGCATGGGACAGTCATTACAGAAACAGAGCCCCCAACACACTTGTGGGGGACGGGGTCTGGAAGAGCTAGTTGACCCATTCTTCCTTCCAAATGTCAGACACACACAGGATCAAGAAAGTCGGCTCCGGGAGGGTAGCATAACTGAGAGGCTCCACATAGCAGCCAATGAAAACATACATATACAAAGACCTACAGTCAACCATTAGCTGGAGCTCAGGGAGTCTTACGGAAGAGTTGGGGGAAGGACTGAAGGACCAGAAAAGAACAGGGACTCCACAAAAAGACTAACAGAACCAACTAACCTAGATCATAGGCAGCTCTCAGAGACTGAACCCCCAACCGAAGAGTGAGCATGGACTGGACCCCCTGCACATATGTAGCAGATGTGAAGCTTGGTCTTCATGCAACTCCCTCAACAACTGAAGCAGAGCTGGCTCTGAATCTGTTACCTGCTTGTGGATCCCATTCCTTTAGCTGGGCCACTTCATCTGGCCTCAGTAGGAGAGGCTGGGAGTGGTCCTTTAGTGACTTGATATGCTGGAAGGAGGATACCCAAAGAGAGTTCCCCCTTCTCAGAGAAGGAGGGAAGGAAGAAGGAGTATCTGAGTGAGTGGTTGCTGGGAGGAAAGGGAGGACTGATAATGGGATGTAAAGTGAATGAATGAATACATACATACATACATACATACATACATACATACATACATACATACGTTCTTCTCAGAGATCCCCAAATCTACAGGGAAAAAAATTCAAAACATAGAATCAGTGCCATTGTTCTTTTTCCCACTATGCAAATGAAAGATATATGATAAATCAAGAAGTCAAACTAGAAGGAAAAAATGTGATATTAACCAACCGATGCTCTTTCTAGATGAAAAAGAAAGGAGAAGACACATTTTTAACCAAGGACCATCTACCTCTGATTTGTCTGTTTCCCTGTCTTATATTCTATTGGTGATCTAGGGATCTAGCTGTCCATTATTGTTCATTTAGCTTTGGTCTTTTTCTAGATGGATGTTAGAATTATACCAACATGTGGACTTAGAATGGTAAGCCCCCAAAACATATAATAAGTACTAGTGAGAGTGAGAGACAGTATGAAGTCTGCCCACTGTGGAAATCGCTTAAAAGTCCCCTCAAAACAGGACCCCCTTGGGGGGAATTAGAAGAAGTATTGAAAGAGTTGAAGGTGCTTGTAACCCCATAAAAACAACAATACCAACCAATCAGAGCTTCCAGGGACTAAACCACTACCGAAAGACTATACATAGATTGACCCAGGGCTCCAGCTGCATATGTAGCAGAGAATAGCCTTGTTAGAGCACCAGGGGAAGGGGAAGCCCTTGGTCCTTCCAAGGTTGGAACCCCAGTGCAGGGGAATATGGGAGGGCAATAAGGGGAATGTATAGGGGGAATACCCATATGGGGGAGGGGGAGGGAAGAGGAGGGGATATATGGACAGGAAACTGGGAATGGGAATAACATTTGAAATGTAAGTAAAGAAATATATCTAATAAAAAATTTAATAAATAAATAAATAAAAACATACCTTGACACACTTTTTAAAAAAGTGCCCTCAAAAACTAAATTTGAGTCTATAGTGTGTGGTCGACAGTTATAAGAAAGGACTATAAAGGGCAAATGACTTGACATAACCTTCAAAGTCCTAAATCATAATAACTGCTCCTTGAAGATGACATCAAACAGTAATAAATATTATCCCGTTCTTTCTTAGTAAATCTGTAGGTATTCTGGAACATTTGTCTCACATACACATAAACCACCACATACATACAGGTAACCAGAAATACTGAGTCCTGCTCTGTGAAATGAGGATCAAGTACTACACTATTGCCAACGACATCATGTTTGTGTCCAGCACCAACAGCAATGCTCTCACCAATATCATCAAACACTTCCTAGAAACATTTTCATCAAAAACAAAACCATCACCTTACTTTGATCACCATCATCTCCAACACAACCCACCATCACCAATGAAGTCAGAAACATTACCAAAATTATCACTATCATTATCATTACCACAAATACCAAGATGGCACTACCACCACAAACATCTTTATCAATGGCATAAGATGCCCCCAGAGACATCATCTAGAGGCTGCTACAACACAATTACCAATATCACTATGACCAACACCACTATCCAAAACACAATATAACCACAAACACCATTAAAACACCATCATCAGTATCAAAGCAACATTGGGCTCCAGGGTCCAGGGGTTGGGGTCCAGGAATTGACTTACAAACCACACAGACACTTACCACATGTCAGACCGGGATAGTTCATTCAGCAAATATCCCAGGACTGATCAACATGGGCCATGGTCCAGATTCAAAAATTGAACCATGAATCTAACTTAAGATCCTACAGGGATTTTTAAGCCCAAAAATCCACAAACATCTGTGCCAAGTTATTTCACCAATCAGGGTTTAGGGCTAGGGGGTTTCCTTAGGAACATATCTTTGTTGTATGTTTATCCTGTTTCCATTGGTTGGGATATTCAAATGTGGCAGACTGTGCCCTGTCTAATATTCTTGTTCTAACTTGTCCACCAGAATGAGACTTGTCTACCATTCATGTCTGAACTTGCCAACCAGGATGTCAGTTACCCATATATATGTCTCTTTCTGCCAAGTAGAATGTTTGTTCCCAGGGAGGTCTTGGGAAATTAAACTTTACTAGACCACTATTTAAAATGGAAGTTTTATTCCAAATAGTTTGTGTCTCTTAAGTTGGGGTCCATCCCAACCACAGTTTATAATATAAAAGCTGGTATGTAGGTACAGGAAGTGCTATTGAAGGTTTGTTCGGGTCCAAGCTTATTGTGAGTAACTATACAAACAGTTCTACTAACTTTTATTGTGATTGGTTTCCATGGGCACAGAATATAACAGAATCTGTAATCAATCTTGGCATTAGAAATTTTCCTAGTAATAGCAGAAACATATGAGAAAGTTTCCTTAAAATGGCAGGCCATCCAGGTAACAGTTACCTAGGCCTTACCATTCCATTTAGGCCTTAATATTTTACTTAGGTCCCAACAGCAGCAGCAGTACAAAAACCACTATCACCATTATGAAGCCCATCTGAAGCTGTGGGTTCCCAAACCAGTAGAGGGATGGTAGAGTCCTGCTCATATTCTGGACAACTCTCAGAAAGCATGGCAGAAGTTGGCTGCTCCCTACCCAGATTCATCTTGGGCCTACTCAACTCCATAGAGACAAAGGCCGCATCATGATAACGCCAATTAGACTTCTGTTTCCCTACCAGAGAACTGACTGTCTGCTAATCTAGCTGATAACCTTGGAAGCTCTCTCCATGCCCCTGCTGCAGCTCCCTCCCTTGTCCTTTTCCCTCTCCTCCCCTCTGACACAAGCTAGATAATGCAGCCCCTCTATTTCATTAACCGAGCTATCCTCCAATAGAATCCCTGGCCATTTATATCTACCTTACTCACCTCCACCCAAGACCATGATCCCCAGCTTCTCCACATCCTGAGACTATCAATGCACAAAGGTCGACGGGGAAGGGGATCCACAAAAAGCACCATCAGCAACATCATTTACCAACATTCTTTTTGTCATGTAGGGCAGGGACTAAGCAGATCATAGCTTCGAACTGTGTGGAAGTCAGGCATTAGCTTCTTTTAGTGCAACACACTGTTGAAAATGGCGTTACACAGCATCATATGCAAAGACAGCAGTAAAAGATCACAAGTGGCAGTATTTTACTTAAAAACACAGTGTTGTGATTTGAATGAAATGTCCTTCGTGAGCTCATTTCCTTGAACACATTGCCTGGGAAGGTGCTGCTGTTTGGCAAGGCTGCAGAAACTTCAAGGAGTGCATCCTAGCTGGAGGAAGTACATCACTAGAAGAAGACTTGGAGGGTATATTAGTCTTAGCCACTTCCTGTTATGTTTCCACTGCTTCCTGTTCCAGCTTCTGCACGAGTGACCCTGCCACATGCTCTTGCTGTCACAGAGGTATTCTGCCATGCCTTCATTAAGATGACAGACTTACCCTCTAAAACCATGAGCCAACATAAATCCTTCCTTGATTAAGCTGCCCATGCTGACAATAAGAAAAGTGATTGGTAAATATACTGCTTTATGTAAAGCTCCAGAATTCTCTCAAGGGACAGGAATTAAGAGGAGAGATGACAATTAGAGGCTAACTTGGAGAACAGGAGACCAGAGGCGAGGGGACAACAGAAAGACAGGGCAAGAGCCCATACAACTGGAGCTGACCCCTGAGCTGACCTGTTCATATTAGTATTGCAGAACACTCATTATTTCCACATCTTGCTTTGGTTGGGGGTGAGTAGGGAACACAGACAAGACTTAAACTGAGAAGATATGGGTTTGTCTGAGGCTAAGGCACAGAGCAAGATTCACCTATGGGGAAATTTTCTGGAAAGTTACTGAGCAGGCTACTAGAATGCCGTCAGTATTCTCAGCAAGCCACACAAGAAGATGAATTCCACAAGGAGCTGAAGGCACAACAGCAGAAGCAAAAGACATCAGTTAGCATTGAACACCAGGTTGACAGAATCTAGAATCACCTAGGAGACAAGTGTAAAAGTTAGGCCTGTCTCCCTCCCAGCGCCATGCTCCCAAAAATGAGACTCAGATTCAAAATATATTTACAAAAACCTTGGCCATTTTGCTAGGCTTTCCTCTTACTAGATTGTAACTTAAACAATCCCATTTATTCTGATCTACATTCTGCCATGTGGCTGATTGATTACCTGTACTGAGTGAGGTTCCATGAGTTCATCTCATCACATCTCCCCAGGCAGATCTCCTGCCTGGCTCTATCCCAGAAACCTTTCTGCCTCCAGGATGTCCCGCCTTCTATTCTCCCCTTTCCTATAGGCCAGAGGCTTTTTTAATTGATAGGTGATACATCCATAAAATATACAGATATTCTCTCTACAGGCAAGCCTCTGGGCTTATCTCTGAGAAACTTTACAGATTGGGTTAATTGAAGTAAGAAAGCCCACCGTAGACATGAGCAACTCTATGCTCTGGGATGAGCCCAGTCTAAATGAATTTAACTATCTCTGCTTCCAAGCTGGATACAAAGAGGTCAGATAGCTCACCTTCCCCACAGTGATGGACTGTATCACTCAAACTGTGAGCAAAAGTAAGCCCTTCCTCTTTTAAGTTGCTTCCTGTCTGGTACTTGATCACAACGACAGGAACAGTAACTAATACAAACATTAACAAAAGAATGTATTCATAAAGTAATAGTGAACACCGGAATAAAAGGATCACCAACCCATCAGCATATTCTGGTTTGGAGAGACTACTACATAACTTGTTCAATTGAACTTAGGTGCCCCAAATCAAAATACAATGGGTAGAATACACTCCGTGGCCCTATAAACAATCTAATTGCTGCTCCTAAGTGATGAAGTCAAACACTAAGACCCTTGAGATTTCATAGGTAAACATGGGTTAAATTATGGGAAAAGACAAGGGATCAGAAGACATCACTCTGAAGAATATAGGAAGATAAAAATCAATGGAAAAAAAGTGAAATGCATAAAAAAAGTCCAGGCAAGCATGTTAGCATATGCAATATCGGGGTGCATAGCACGCCATTCTGAGTGAACTTCTTAGTGCATATTTTGAAAGGAATAAAAAGTTGTGCATATGTACAAGTGGGTGACCTGAGGAGGTGACTATCCATCTACCTGATGTGCAAAGCAACATAGACTAGCTTAACCACTAGGGCCCCGTACACAGTGGATCACAGTGTTTGACCCAAGGGATTTTTTTACTTTTCTGTCCAGATAGGAGAGGCAGTCCCACATATCTAGGGCATCTGTAATTTATCAAAAACTTTTCAGTGAAATAGAGAACCGAGAGCAATTAATTGGTGGGTAGTTAATTGGTGGGGGGTGGGGGGAGCGAACCCAGAAAAGGTATGAGAAAGATAATCTGGCTGAGGCCAAGTCTACAAGGACCTGTCAGCGTCTCACACTTTAGCAGAAGGAAAACCATTTGGCCCGCTCTAGAGATCCCTGTTCTGTTTTTACAGGCTCCTTCCCATCCACGTTCTATTACAAGTTCAGCTTGCAGAGCAAGCCTCACCCACACAATGGGGCAAGTCCATTTTTCAATCTGGTCTCTGAAGAGTAGGGTTTATTTAAGTTGTTAGCAATGTGTGACTTTGTTTAAGGCAAAATGTCAAATGCAATTACAGTAGCACCGAGACTGACCTACTTTAAGGCTGGTTTGATTTAAGAACGTCTATTTCCCTCCTGAACTCTTAGTATCTTAGCAAGACACGTTAAAATAATAAACAATCCTGAAACATTTAAAAAGTGAAAAGAAAACCCAGAATTTTGGCTCAGCTTTCTAGAGGGGGGATTTACCTCAGCGATGACAACATCTGTGGGCTGAGAACAAGGGCAAAAATAAATGTGAGGAATGGCAAGGATTGCCAAAAGCTCAGAGCTAAAATTATTAAAGGAAAAATATGCTCCCCAAATATAAGATGTCTGGCCTGCTCACCAATTTCAAATTGTTCAACCGTGACCCAACACTGAGTTATTTAAGGGTCAGCAGCAAAAATTCGTGTTCATCAGACAGGAACCTGAGGAAACAGTAAGAATATGCAGTCCTCATCTTCACCGAGGATATGGTGGGGAAAGAGAGGTCTCGCCTCAGCTTAGGATGCTCAGATCTTTGTCAAGGGGCTGTGTGTCATGGGAATGGTAGTCCTAGTGCCCACTTCTACCTCTCTGGCTCTTCTTCATCAGATCGAGCCAAGAGATGATGGAACCCCCACCCCAATAAGGCAATCTGTGCATAGAGCCGAAAGCCCTGACAGCATAGACCTGCTTTCTCCACTTTAATGCCCCCAGAGGCAAAGCTTCTGCAACTCTTTTTAATGTTCTCTTTTTATTAATTATTTTATTTATTTACATTCGAAATGTTGCCCCCTGCCTGGTCCCCCCATGAGTCCTTCACCCCATTCCCCCACTTTGCTTCTGAGAGGGTGCTTCCCCCACCCATTACCCACTCCCACCTCACCCCAGTAGTATCCCCCTTCCCTGGGGCATTAAGTTTCTACAGGATTCAGTGCATCCTTTCTCACTGAGGCCAGGCACAGACCAGCCCATGTATGCTCTTTGGTTGATGGCTCAGGGAGATCTGAGGGGTCCTGGTTAGTTGATACTGTTGTTCTTCCTAAGGGATTGCAATGACATAATTCTTTGGTTATAGTCCCTAGAGTGAAACAGGATTTCATTTTGTATTACATTTATTGACTGACTGTTAGAGAGAGAGAGAGAGAGAGAGAAAGAGAGAGAGAGAGAGAGAGAGAGAGAGAGAAAGTATACACCACTGCAGAATGCCAGAGAATGATTTGAAGGAGTCATCTCTCATGTGAATTCAAGACATCCAATCAGGTCTTCGGATCTGGTGACAGGCGTATTTACCCACTAAACCACCAGGAAGGCACTCTAGTTTTATTTCGAATTTGTAGAGAGGCCGTTTTTCATAATGGTGACACCAGTTTAGATTCTCAACAGAGGTAGGCCTTTCCCCCATATCCCACTAGCATTTTTAAACTTCTGTTTTGTTTGGGGTGGGAGGGGTTGTTTGTTTGTTTGTTTATTTGTTTGTTTTATTTTGGTCATGGCCATTCAGTCTGCCCTCCCACTCTCTTTAACCCATTCCACGTCTTCATAAAATATGCACAGTGTTCCCGTGCTGGGTGCTGAGGCTGTTGGGTGGCTTACCTAGTATTTGCTTCATTTCTGTCCCACATGTAAGGAAATACATACAACAAAAAGCTCAAAGACTTACCGTAGCTTGGGCAGAACTGGCCAAGAGACTAGAAAATTCTCTACTGCTCTATGCTTTTCCATTTCCCCTAACTTTTCACCCTCCACAAGCTGTGCTGCTCTGCACGGCTGTGCCATGGGAGCTCTGTGTGAACCCTCCTTCGATGAGCTCACCCTTCAGATGCCCGTCTCTGCTCTTCTGCATACTTAAAGTGATTTAGTTGGGATAGCTAAAAGAACAGAAAAAATGGTCTCCTGGTGAAGGGTCAAAAATCTGGTAGTTATCCATGAGAGTGGATGTTTCCACAGCTCTAATCTGGTGCTAGAGCCCTAGCCGATTCCAAGAGATATGCTGGTCTATATTGGAAACTTGAAGAAGATGGTTCTAATGCCAGGGAAGGAATGCCTCAGCTACAGGATAAATGAATTGGCCGGTTAGAGTGGGGGACAAGTGGACCAAATGAAAAAAAAAAAAAAACTTTTCTTATTTCATCTCCTTTTATGTGGGCTGCTATCAAAGGGATCAGCCTAGATTTAGCACTGATCTTTCCACCTCAAGTAATCCAATAAAGAAAATCCTTCATGGGCATTACCAGATGCTTGGGTTTCAGTTGATTCCGGGTAGAACCAAGGGGACAACCATAATTAACCATCACACTTGGCCTACTGCCTGTATCTTACTCAGGCTGTCTGCCCTCTCCCAGGGATCTGAGGTCTATGTGCTACCAACTCGAAAAATTGTCCAACATGGTGGAGCACACCTTTACTCCCAGGACACAGGAGACAGAGGTGGGTGGATCTCTGGGTGTTCAAGGACACCCTGGTCTACAAAGCAAAATAGTTTGTAGAGACGCTATCTCAGAAAACCAAAGCACATAACATCCTAAAACTATGACATCCCTCTTTGCTTTCCTTGTTCCTCATAATTGTATTGTTGTGTCAGTAATTTCAACCAATGGATGCCCTAACAAAGTAGATGAATAAATATGGTTTCTGTGTCAATACCATGGCTGGGAAAATTCTAACACAGTTGAACCATTTCAGTCCCTGGGTACTTAACAGAAACAAAAATGTCACACGTGACCTGGTGTCACCATGCTCTGATGAGGAGGATTTGTAAGCCTCACTAAAGACAATTTTGAGAGAAGAATATCTTTGAGGCTGTGACCCACTGTATGCTAGTAATAACTAACACAAACAAGGAGCCCCAGAAACCACCAACTTGCAATTTGTGTTCTTCTTGCAGCTGGTAAACATGAGCTTGGGCTTTGCCATATAATTTGCTAATAAATAGGCCTGAAAACAGGAAATGAATGTGGTCACAATGCATATAAAAATGCGCAAGAAAAGTCACAATACAACCCATTTGTTTGTATGCTAAATATATAACAAACAGTGGGAGTAGGGACTAGTGGGATGGCTCAGTCAGTAAACAGCTTACCATGTAAATATAAGGATCTGAGTTCAATCTACAGTACCCACATTTTGAAAAAGAAAATTCAGGCATATAGTAGTAATCCTAGTACTGGGGAGATGTTGGCATGAGACTCTCTAAGGTTTGCCAAATTGGTGAGTCCAGGGGAAAAGTTTAAAGGCAACGTCACAAAAGCCAAGTGGGCTAGAGTCACGGCTCACTCCTTAAGAACACGTACTGCTCTTCTAGAAAAGCCAAGTTTGATTTCAAGCACCCATATCATTTACAATTCCAGGTCCCAGGAGATCTAAGGTCCCCTTCTGTTCACTCAGGACACTGCAGACACATGGTATGAGGATGTACATGCAGGCGAAACATCCAAAAACATGCAAAATAACAAAATGTAAAAGTGAATGTAAAAATAATAAAAAAAAATTGAAGTAGACGACTAGTCAGGAAGACACCGAAGGGCACACATGTGTACACACATGTACTCACACATACAAACACACACAGACTGAGAATGGAAGTGATTGTATCAGCAATAGGCATGAACTGTGACCGTCACAGGGGTTCACCCATTGTCCTTCCCCATGGTTACAATTGGGGGTTCATGGGTTGAGAAGAGTCCATAAATGGTTAATGGCAAAAGGAAGAGACTGGCAGCTGAACAAGAAAGATGTGCGTGCAAGTTGAGAGAGAGCAATTATGTCAGTTATTGCTATCCAGCAAAGCAAAGCTACCCCTTCTGACACAACAGCTCTCTGGAAGGTGCTAGCCACAAATAATACACAAGCATTTGATCTTCACTTCCAATAAAATCAGTGCAGCCAGCTATGTGGGCCACTTAAAATTTTAGTACAGTTTCAGTGTATTAGCATAGGTAATGGTGGGAAATTTAAATATTTGCTAAATACAAATTGAATGAACAAAATATACATTTTCCTTATATAATGCTATTAATATTTGCGTGTCTGGGCATGTCCGTGTGTGTACAGGTCTACATGTTTGAGGAGGATAGAGGACTGGCCCTGGTGTTCTTACTCAGGTACTGTCTACAGTCTTTGGAATTTGACAGAGACTCTTAGAAGCCTAGAATTCACCAAGTAAGTTAGGCTGGCTGGCTAGTGCACCCCAGTAATCTGTCTATCTCTACCTCTCCAGCTGGTGGTATAAGCAAACACCGTCATACACAGCTTTTTTTACATGGGTTTTTGGAATCAAATTCAGGTCCTCATGATGGCCAAGCAAACATAATATGAACTGAACCATCTCCAAAGCTTGGGAATTCATCTTATGAACATGGCGTACTAGAATGTGAGTTTTTTCTTCCTTAGACTGTTCTTTAAAAGCAGTTTTATAAAGTCACCCAGAAGCTCATATGGTGTCTCTCTCTGTCTCTGTGTGGCTCTCTGTCTGTCTGTCTCTCTCTCTCTCTCTGTAGTGTGTGTGTGTGTGTGTGTGTGTGTGTGTGTGTGTGTGTGTACGTATGTCACATTTTAGACCATTTTACTTCCAAGAATTCAAGTGCTCACACTAGTGGGTGCATCACCAGGCTCAATGGCTTCCACTCAACCCAAGAACTTTTAAAAACCTCTGCTTCCCTGTCACCTCTGCCTCCCTGTCACCTCTGCCTCCCTGTCACCTCTGCCTTTCATTGCACTGCTGTGCTTTCCAAGCTGCTCTTGCTCCTATTTCCTGCCTAGTTGTGTCATCTATGCATCTCATGCTTCTTAGAGAACGACTTCTATGTGCCTGCAAGAAACCCTCTTGTAAGCTGAAGTGAGCCTTCCTTTTCTGTGTATCGTTAGCTTGTATTACTCCAGTAGGCGCCAAAGCCTAGAATACGCATTGCCTCTCTGGAAGGGACCACTGCACTGTGGCTCATCTTCTTAGAGCAGAAGCTGCCAAGGAAGCGTGGCCAAGAAGATAGAGTGGTCTGGGAAGATAAGCCAAGCAGTGAAGGGTTTGCCTTGAAAGCTTGGATACTTCAGTTCTCAGAACCCACGTAAATAACTGGGCATGGTGGCATGTGGTTGTCACTGCTAGGGAAACAAAGACAGAGCCCTGGGGCTTGCTAGTCACTGACTGTATCCCGGTATGCAAGTTCTAGGCTACTGAGAGATACTGAGAGAGCCTATTCTGGAAATACAAGGTGCACAGCATCCTGAAACTCCCACATATACATACATGCACACACACACACACACACACACACACACACACACACACACACACACACACACACACACAGAAGGGGAAGAAAGAGAAGACAAGAAGGAGAAGGTTCATGAGCATCTCCCTGGGGTCAAGGTCAGTTACTTTGGGATGACAGGCTGCTGATGGAATGCGACTGTCTTTCTCTAACCACTGGGCTACACTTTCCTACTCTTCCACTTTCTTCTCTCTCTTCAGGTACATCTCTAGGCCTTTCTGATGACCTAAACGGAAGTGTGGCTCTTTACATGGACAAGCACTATGGGCTCAATCTTCTGAGGTAGAAATGTTCAGGTCTTTAATAAACGCCCAGAACATTCATCCCTGTGACTGACACTTGATAGACATCTGAAGCAATCCTCAGTTAACAGACTGAATGAACCAGAATTAATTAGCCATGTTCCTGGATGCTCCTTTCGGAGAGGTTTGTGGCTTCGTGATTAACAATTCTTCTTAGCATTCGCATTTCATTTAATGTACCGTTATTAATGAAAGACTGATTGAATGGCCCCTAATGTGATTGAATTCTGAATTAATGTATTTGAATAATTTATTGTTTTCATAATTCCAAGACAAGAGGATGAGTGGGATGGACTTCATGACCTCCCCCCACCCCCGCCAGTGCAATGCAAAATGATAAAGCCATTTCACCTTCATTCCCACTTAAATCTCTGTGACAGTTTGTTTGTTGACTATAATAATTTTCCTTAGTGGTGACAGGGAGGTAAATTTTCTAGCTTTAGGCTGGGAAGTCTTGGTTTTTTTCTAAATCTACAGACATACCTTTCTGTGTTGAGAAAGACAATGCATACAATTCAACAAGCAGGTGAAGCTGTAATTCAGTGCCGAGACGCTGTTCAAGGTGTGAAACTGCCTATGATTCTCACAGCTCAAAGTCTTCAACTGAATTATGTTTTCAATCTGACCACTCCAGCCCCCTGTATATTTCTTCTATATAAACAGCATCAGGAGTATAATATATGAATCCCCTCCAGTTCCCCACTGCCATTCAATAAAGCATCTGTTTTGGTTTTCATTTTAAACAGATGGAAGCCAAAGAAAACAGAATTAGAATAATAATCCTAGGTGAATTGAGTTCAATGATCATTTCCATAGCATGCTGTGCATTGAGAAAGATGTGTATACACATTGAGTTCCATGAATTGAAGTTTGGTCACAGACAGCTGTTTTTGTTTATTCAGTCAAATATGCTTCAGGTTTTAAACTGT
The DNA here is from genome assembly GCF_011064425.1 of Rattus rattus. Taxonomy (NCBI): domain Eukaryota; kingdom Metazoa; phylum Chordata; class Mammalia; order Rodentia; family Muridae; genus Rattus; species Rattus rattus. The sequence continues at coordinate 20,441,339 of NC_046167.1, forward strand.
ACAGTTTGGGCATTTTTACATGAAAATAGTTCACTTAATTAAAATGTACATTACATCTTTGTAGTGTATTGTGTGAGTTTGCGGTGGTTAAGTTTCATTGTCAACTTGACTGTATTCAGAATCATCCAGTGGACACACCTCTAGGAACTAGTCAGAAGGTCGGTGGCCCCATCCCATAGGCTTGTGGCCCTACACCGAATGAAAAGGAGGAAACAAAGGAAGAGGAGGCTTTCTTCTCTCTCTGCTTCCTGACTGTGGGCGCAAGGTGACCATTGTTTCTGCTGCTGACACAGCCTAAATCAAGCCAGCCATCATGTCGATGGACACCAGGTCTTTTCTGCCATGATAGATTACTTCAACTATGAACCTAAATGAACTCTATTCCTTAAGCTTTTTTTCTTCAGGAGTCTCGTCACAGCAACCAGAAAGACAAATAGTACAGAGAAAATGTCCTTTGCCTAGTGAAAAAATTTACACAAATATTTTCACAACCAGAAGGCCAATGCAGTTTCTCATTGTTGAGATCTTGACCATAAAGCCTATATTAAAATACATGCAACAGCTAATAGACACATAATAAATGAGAGAGAAAGAGAGAGAGAGAGAGAGAGAGAGAGAGAGAGAGAGAGAGAGAGAGAGAGAGAGAGAGGCAGAGAGAGAGAGAATATATAGCTATCCCACCTTGAACTAACTTCATCTCACCGGTTGAATGAATGAATGAGTGGGTGGGTGGATGGATGGATGGATGGATGGATGGATGGATGGATAGATGATTAAAGAAAGATTATACATAGATGATAAAAATGTATTATAAGTTGATTGATTAATCTTTAACAAAGACTCTCTCAGATTAACATGCACAAGATGTTGAGAGTCAGAGAAGTCTGTACCACAAGCCCACACAGGCACAGACCTTGAAGGTAGACAAAGAAAGCCAAACAACAGTGAATGACGTTTGAAAAAAATTCACCAAAGCCTAAAGAAGCTAGAAAGTGAATGCTTCCTGGCAGTGAAATTTTGTTATACTCCAGCTGTCTGTCACACTGCAATCAAATGCCTTGGTAAATTTTCAGGTGTCCTCACTTTATTGACTGCACTAAGAAGAGAAGGTGAGAGCAGGCATAGCAGCATACACCTTTAAACCCAGAACTTTGAAAGCAGAGTCGAGCAGAATTGAGTTTGAGACCAGTCTAGTCTAAAGAGTAAAGAGTGAGTTTCAGTTCAGGATTGCCTGGGCTACACAGAGAAACCCTACCTCAAAGAAAAAGGGGGGCAGGGGGAGTGATAAGACTTTTCTTTAAGTCTTTATGAACACTTTATAGATCCTTCATAAATTATTTAGATAGTTAACTCTGATTAATTTGTGTTACTCTCCAGAATACTTTGAAGTAAGTGAGCAAAATTATGGACAGTTTTGGACACAAGATTACTTGCCAAAAGACCTTTTGTAATAAGGACTTGGGAAACAATAGTACTAACTAGGGTTATGTCAAATATTACTATCACCAAGTTAACAGCACTATTTCTCTAAGCTGTAAAGATGGGGGATCAAGCGCATTCTTAAATCAAACATTTTAATGGGGAATGAAGTGTAAATAATTTCTGGCCTGCTACATTCCCAGCACCTGGACGACAGCTCCATGCTCGTTATTTATTTCCCCCAGATAGGAAAGGCAGAGGTTACAAATCTCTACAAGTGTAAGCCAGAGTGAGCTGGATGGACGCGGCATTGAGAGCACTCGTGTTAACACTTTACACTTGTACTTTTTGACACACCACCCATGCTTTCGTAGTCCTTTCTTATTTAGACACGTGGGATACTAGAAAACTTGAACTTCCAAAGAAAAGTAATGAAGGTCAATGTCAAAACATCAAGGTTCTCAGTTTGAGTTAAAAATGTATGTTAAACCTAAAGTTACTGCTAAAGTATTAACTTCATCTGTCATAAAAGCATTAAGTGCAGACATTTATTAACGAATCCTGAAACCCTGGGGAGTGATAAGCCAAGCAGAACTCACGGTTACCATATTTACACATTCTCTTTGTTGTGTTTCAGTGCCACATGATCTGATTCCAAGTAATAAACATCAGGGTCATCGTCTTCCCCTTCGGCAGTGTGCTGACTGGCACTCTCTTTGGCATTTGGCAAATGTCCGATATTCATTCTGGCCTCTGAAGGGGGCTTACTTAGTCCTTCAGTTCCACAGTTTTCAGAGTCACAACACAGAATCTTTTCTTCTTGAGAGATCTCAACAGCATTTGTGGGAGACTCACGTTATCACTAACAGTTGTGTTTGTTTCATTAGGACTGAGATTATTCTCCTCAAATTGTCCATTTTCTCTGTAAGGAGATGTGTTTTTAGTGGGACGACCTCTGGTTAGGGCCACCCTTCGAGGTGAAGTCCTCAGGGTGTATCGATGTTCTTGAGGTTCTGATAAAGATGTCATTTGAGCTGAAACAGTCTAGCATAGAGGACAGTTCAGGCTCTCCAGAGACTGGCAAGCATTCAGACCCCGTGTCCAGAGGGTCACTGCTGTTCTCATTACACTGCTCTTTAAAGCATTGCTACCTCCCACCACATCTACTTCTTCCTCAGAATCTCTTAAGGATGACTGAACTTCAGAACCGGGGCCTGAAGCTGACTCAGCAGTCAGCTGATTCCGACGTTCCACAGGCAGGCAGGCGGTTACTAGTTTGTGGTCCTCCAACTTGACCTGCACGTCTGACTTTCTGCAAGGCACACTAAACGGTCTATACAAGGTCCTCCTTCCTACCACCACAGAACACTGAAGTCTGGGTTTCCGAATCCCCATCTCCAGCTACTGATTCTCCCTGCGGCACACAGGAGCCAGGGCTATTTTGTTGAGTGTTCCCATCAGGCTGACAGTCATCACAGTTATAGCAGCTGAGTCACTGTCGTCAACACCATTGACAGTCAGCTAGCCTGCGATCTCTTCTAATACTGCAGCATTAAGTGGCCCTTCCTCACTGACATTCACCTTTCTAACTCCCCTTTTCTCACAATTATCCAATATAAGACATCGACAAGTTCGTTTAGCCCCTTGAAATTCTGCATCATGGTCCACTACTGTCCTTCTGAGTTCTACTGGCTCCTTGTCTGATTTTACAGGCAAATCTTCTTCTGAACCGTTTGTGGCTTCAGCTCTAAGACCGTGTTTAATGTTCTTTAAGACTGGCAGTGCTGGCTCTGGCTGCCCTCCCTCACAACTCTCTAAGGCCTGCTTTTCTAGGTCATTCTTTTCCTAGGCCTTACCCATTCTCGAGCACTCTGCTGTTTTACATCAGAAGTTCTTCCGTTATTATTTCCTTTCAGAATTGGCAGACTCTGGTCTCTTCTTTTGGTGATCTTGATGGTACTTGAGAATGAGAAGAGATTTCTTTTGAGTGAGCAATGCTACAATTCCTTAAAGTACAGCCATAAAAAGACTCATCTAAGCCATTTAACCCCACTGTTGATCTTGTAACATGAGTACATTGGGAAGCAGCCATACTATGGCAAGTCCCTAACATACAGTCATTGGGAGACTGTACAACCAAAGATCTATCATTGAGGAAGTATTATTTCTTTTCCTTAGATCCTGAAGAAGATGGAGGAGCTGTGATCTACAGTAGAGTTTAAGCTTCAGGCTTTCAGACTCTCAGCTTCAGCCTCGAAGAATACTAGAACCCTTTAAATGCCTCTCTTTTGAAATGTTTCACCTAGTACTTAATTTCCAAGCATCTGTATTTACATGTCATCACTGTTACACTTAGACTTCGGGAATTGTTTACATGGCTGGACTAGCACAACTTGCTTTCTGTAATCTTAGCACTTGAGTGGCAAAGATGGGAGGAGGATAAGAAGTTCAAGGTCATCCTGATCTATAGCTAGTAGCCTGAGCTCCATGAGATCTTGTCTCTCATGCGGGGCTTGCCACCGCAGGCTACTTGGGGGAGGCACCACCATCATTGTGGCCATCATTGGCTGCCATGCTGGCTCCAGTGCCCTCTGCTGCAGGAAGCCCTGATAAGACTTTCATATCTTGAACGTTACTTTTATGTGCCATCTGCAAAGCTACTCAGAAACACAAACTGACAGCAAGTACTTCTGCTGACAACAATACGTACTCAACTCATTGAACGTGGAGGAGTTGAGCTGGTGCCTACGTAGAGCCTTCACCCCCTACAAGCCAGTCTTCTTCATACCATAAGATACTCTGCCTGCTACCAAAGGAGAGACCTAAACACCAAACCAGCTACAAACCTTCAATCTGCGATGGCGTCCTGCCTGTAAGAGTTGCCAGTGCAATGGTGGCTAAAGGCTCACTGGAGTGACCAACCAATGTCTGATTTGACTAAAGGTCCACTATACAAAGTGGAACCCACACTGGGCACTGCAGGAGTGAGCACAAACCTGGAACTAGAGAACCCAGAGACCTTGGAGAAATCCAAATACAACCATTGAAAAACAGAGCAATAAAACGACTCCTAAGGAGATTGTGCTAGACTCATAGATCAGTACCTTGCTCAGCTAGCATCAGAGAAGTCTCCTCCTGCATCACGTGGAACAGATACAGAGGCAGCCAGACAATATGCAGAGAGTCAAAGAACTTGGAACACTTGACTCTAAATAGAATGTCTCCATCAAGACCCCTTCAGTCTCAGGAAACCCTGCAAGAGTGAAGGGGAAAATGAGAAGAGCCTGAGAGGATAGAAGACACCAAAGAAGCAAGGCCTTCCTAACCCAACATGGCCACAGAGACCAAGGCAGCATGCGACGGGGCCTGCATGGGTCTGCACCAGATGGGGTCCTAGAACTGAGAGCAAAAATGGACACATCCCCTCAGCCCTAAACCAGAAGCTTTATCCAGTTGACGACTTGCACTTGCAAGTGAAGATTTTAGTTTTCTCTAAGGAGTCTCACTCCTCTTAAGAGCATAAACTACTCTTAAAGGTAGGCTGCATGCCCAGAAGTACCTGGACGATTGAATACAGATTCTACGTCATCTTTGGGTGTTTTTGTCTCATAAAGTCAGGTCAGGGTTTTGTTTTGTTTTTTTAATTTTATCTTTAACTTTATTTTTATTTTCTCTTGTTTTATCTCACCGATTCTCTGTGTAAGTATTATGGCTTCTGGCTTCTGTTTTTAGGGGATTTCTGAGTGTGCAAATAAGTAAGTCTTTTTATATGTATATGAAAAATATAAATATATATATATAAATATACATGTTTCGTGAGCCTTTGCTTGGGCTCGTTTCCTTCTGTTCATTTGTTTTGTCTTACTCCAACGTATTTGGTTTTGTTTTATTTTGTTAAGTTTTACTATACGTTATATTGTTATTATTATCCCTTAGTAACTCATTTGTCTTCTAATGAGAGGCAGGAAGGGGGTGGATCTTGACAGGCAAGGGATGAACTAGGAGGACTGGAGGGAAGAAAACCAGTAATCAGGATATACTATATGAAAATCGTCTATCTTCAATAAAAAGAAGGAAGGAAGGAAGGAAGGAAGGAAGGAAGGAAGGAAGGAAGGAAGGAAGGAAGGAAGGACAGATGGACGGACTTGTTTCTGCGGGTGTTTTCCTGTTTGGATCTTACCAACCCTCTCCACCTGTCAGAAGTCTCCTGCCCCTCACCTGTGGATGTACACCCCAGCATCAGCTCTCTGTGACGAAGGGGGTCTGATTGCAGGCTCACACCGTGAAGTTCTCATCTTGTGATTACACAGGCTTCAGGAAGACTACCGCTTTAATCCTGTTGTCGTATATGGTCTGTTTATTTTGAGATTTAAAACAGTTACAATGCTCTTCTCCCTATTCTCCCTCCAAGCCCTGCCATGTACCCTTTCCTTGCTCTTTTTCAACTCTGTGGTTTCTTAATTGTCTTTACATTAGTTTACCAGCCATCACTTCCGTCCATCTATAGATTTCATACTCCAAGATTGAAACCATGAACATATTAAACGATATCCCCCACCCACCACATCCCTCCCACAGCCCTGGGCAACCACTATTGTACTCTGTGCTGCCATAAGGTAACAGCTAAAGACCTTTTTACTTTCTCCTCCTTTCTAAGACTAGCCCCAGAGAGTACTAACGAAGGCCAGAAAGCACGCTTGATCAGTGTAGATTCAAACAATGTCTCTGGATGGTGCTCTCTTTAAAATGACACGTGCATATTGTGCAAATAATTTAAAAGAAGTAAAATTAAGCAAATGAATGTCGCATAGATACACGGATGTAGACACAGATGTGTTGCTGGCCCTTGAGGACTTCTACAGCTGTCAAGGACGATGTCCCCCAGGAGTGTTGGGGTTTGTTCTGTGTGTTCCAGAGATGATACTGTTCCTTGGTTGTCTCAAGCTCTCCAGCACTGAAACAGAGCCTGGGGGTGGACAGTTCTCAATGATTCTCACATTCAGGACTTTACTTCCTAATGCACTCTAAAAGGCAGGATTTAGACCTCTTCCTCCAGTCTCATTACACCTTTTCCTCTGATGTACATGCATGTGTACATATGTATATGTGTTTGCATATATATTTAAATCTACAGTTCCCAGATGAGACAGAACATTTGATGTTTATCATTCTTACTCTTGCTTATTTCACTTAGCACAGTTTATCCAGTTCCACCCATTTTCCTGCACGTGTCACGATGGATTTCAGACCCAAAATGAGTAAGTACTATGTTTTCATCCACTCGGCTTTTGCTAGACATCCATGTTGTTTCTTATCTTGTGCGTCACTATATATAGTACATGAACATGCCCAGGCTAGTTTCCCTGTGATATCCTGGTGTATCCTTTCAGGTGTACATCCAGGAGTGGTAAAACTGAATCATATCTAAAAAGAGGGAGGATTGGAACCAGAGGGCAAGGGAATAAGTTTATCTCAAAAGAAGCACAGAGACCTAGTAGGGTGAATGAAGTTGTTCTGGCTTGATTTCTGCTGCTCTGGTAAAACATTCTAATGCAAAACAACTTGATGAAAGAGAGAGAAGTAGAGAGTTTAGTCGCCGGATGCTTCCAGCTCAAGGTCTATCACAGAGGGAAGTCAAGGCAGGCACTGAAGCCAGGAAACTGACGGCAGACCTGCTTGCTATTTCACACGGCATGACTTCCTATTGTGTTAAGAAGCTCATAGCCAAGTAGATCAGGCACCATGGAGGAATGCTATTTATTGGTTTACTGCAAGCTCTTGATTAGCTTTCTTCTATAGTTAAGTACACTTGTCCAGGGCACTATGCCATTCACAGTGACTGAAAAATAGACAAGAAAAGTTAACTAGTATCTAACTGTACCAGCAAAGAATGATGGAGGAAAATAAGAGCAAAGTATATATGTGTATACATATGTGTATGAGTATTTGTATGCGTATGTGTATGTGTATGTGATTCATATGCGTATGTGTATGTATATGCATGCATATACATATATATGCAAATGTCATAGTGAAACACACTTCTTAGTATCCTAAACAAAATAAAAACATCTTTAGCCAAAGGTTTTTCATACAGTAGTTCTCCAAATGTAGGAAGCTAAGTGTTTAAGTTACAACCTAACAGAGAAATCTGGGGGTGGGGGGAGTCTTGGAAAGCCAGGTAGGTGCATGTTAACACTGATCAGTGTCAGTTACAGCTAAGGATGCACAGGGTCTCAAATCTTGCAGCCATTTTCTGCTAGGCCATAAACTCAAGTGGCCAGCACTATCCTGGGAGAAGTTAAAGTAGCTTAATTTTCAAAGGAATGCTGCCCTTGGCTTTGCGATGAAGACAGCTGGCCCAGGACTTTGAAATACAGAGAATGACAATGTACCAGGAGCCTATAAACATGTCAGAGAAAGATAGCTTAAATCCTTGCTTTATTACATTGGAGCTGACTCTTTGGAGCTGGGATGAAGGATGGGTCTGGGAGCTGGTTTTTAAATGACCAAACTCATGCTAATTTACATCACTTTCTGGCCTTAGCGCTTGGCTCTGACACTGGGTTTTATTTCTCTTCCACTAACCCCTCCCCAAAAGCTTTTTCTTTCAGAACACAAATAGACTTTTATGAGCTTTTCGGAAAGGGGCAAGAGGAGAAGAGAGAGAGGTTAGGTGTCCCGCTTCAGTTTGGCTTGGCTCTAGAAGGTCATTATTCATTGAAATTCAAAATAAGTCGTTAATCATCTGGAAAGTAGAGAAAATAAGAAGGACAACATTGGCTCTGTGACACTGGGATGTTGACTTTGGCCACCTGAATACTCTGTGGAGCCTCTGCCCACGAATTGGAAAAGTTCTCTATATGGGACTCACGTTTCCCTTCCAGCTACATCTCTCTCCTTCTGGATACGAGGCCCACCTTCATCTGTCAGTCTCTGCTCCTTACATAGAGGGGCAGACAATGGGCTGGGTCCTTGGAAGGAATCTGAAGCGTTTCAAGATCACCTCGCTTCCGTTTCCTCAGTGGGAATCATTCACAGCTACTGCACGTGATGTCTTGTGCTGGGAGGTAAATGTAATCATACGTGGAACGAGATAAGACGTTCATCCATCCTCCCCAAGTCGCACAGTGAGCAACTGGGACTTTGTAACTAGCCTGCAGCACTTCCTGTCTCCGGAGAGGCACATCTTATTGGAATTCCTGCACCGAGCTCTCCACATGCTTTCAAAATTGGACACAGTCCCAACTCACCTTTCCATCATCGTCTCCCATTATTCAGCTTCGTTCTGGCAGGAGAGAAGAAATTCTAGAGAGAGCCATTTGTGTCTGTCCCTGCAGCTACCAAAACGACTGAAATGATGAACTCTGAAGAACTGGGACTTTGCCAAGAATCTTAGGCTGGGAGAAGAAAAAGTCTGAAACCTTAGGCTTGTTTCCCGGGAAGAGATTCCCTGCCATTCTGACAACTTGTCGAGCGAACTTGCAGCAGACATGAGCTGACAATCCTGTGTCAGTGACGGGCAGAACCCCACCTTGACCAGGACTGCTTAGTCATGCATACCTCTTGCCCTCTTTTTAAACCTAAACCTCATGTGAGAATCTAAAGACAGACTTAGAGGTCACTACACATCTTTGTTTCTTTGCTCAGCTGGGTCACGTGGAATAAATGTTCTTTTTCTACTGTTTGCATACTCAACAATGAAATTGGTCTGTTGAGGACAGGTAGCCATGACTGCTTGCTAGGACTTCCAGAGTCCAACCTCTGACCCTCGCCACTTCAGTCATTACCTCACCCCACCTTTGAGATGGGCTACCTACCTCCATCATTCAGCTTCTGTTCTTTATGTAGAGGGTCAAGCAACTGACTGGGGTCATTTAAATGAATTTGAAGTATTTCAAGATGAGCGAGCTTAGGTTTCCTAGTGATCAGTATGACTCATTGATAGCTGCTCTGTGTAATGTGGTATTGCGCTGGGAGGTAAATGTAATTGTGCATAAAACAACCTAGATACGTCATTCATCCCTCCTCCACAAGTCACATGAAGACTTATGAGGGCTTTGTAACTAGCCTGAAGCACTTTTTGTCTCGAGAATGATTCTTATTGCTGTCACACAGTCCTGCCATGCCAGAATATTCTACACAGTCTCAGAGAAGTGCTTTTCTCTGTGTCAGGAAATCCTCTTTTCGTTGACTCCATGAGACTTGTTTTATACTTTAGCACACGATGTCTGCTGCTGGATTCCAGGTCGCTGCAAAGCTGGCCTAACCCACTGCAGACGAGTCCACTTACCTTCTTATAAGAGGCTTACATGGATGACTTCACTACTTCAGAATCACAAGCCAGAGTCCAATTCTCAGCCCGCTTAAACTTCGGAGGGAATCTACATTCAAACCTACTGAAGAAGTGGCTGGCATGATGAATTTATCTGCCACTTTCCTAGGCTATCGGGTGTCTTAATCTTTGATCTGAATCATTCTGATATCTCTATGACAACGTTCGGTATCAAATTGATTTTCAAATGAGTGAACTTCAAATAAAGTTGATTGTCCTCTCTGGTAAGAAAGACCTTAACCAAGCAATGTAAGCTTTAAGAGAACAAGAAGACTTATATTTAAAAAGAATAGATTCTTCATACAATGGCCTTTGAATTTCTTCTGAAATATTAGCTTTTCTTGGTTCTAGAGAAGGTATTGGGTTTTTTTTTATAAAGATTTCTTCATTTATTATATATAAGTACACTGCCGCTGTCTTCAGACACACCAGAAGAGGGCATCGGATCTCTTTACAGATGGTTGCGAGCCACCATGTGGTTGCTAGGAATTGAACTCAGGAACTCTGGAAGAGCAGTTGGTGCTCTTAACCGCTGAGCCATCTCTCCAGCCCAAGAAGGTATTGTTTTGATTAACATGCATGATTCTTTTTCTCCTCCATCTATGGTCTGCCTTTCTTTCTCTTTCCAAGATAGATGGGTGGATGGATGCATGGATGCATGGATACATAGGTGAATGAATGGATGGATGCATGTTTGGCTGGCTGGATGCATGGATTGATGCATAGATGGATGCATAGATGGATGGATGCATGGATAAATGCATGCCTAGATGCATGGATAAATGTATGCATGGGTGCATGGATGGAGGCATGGGTGCATGGATGGGTGAATGAATGGTAGATGAATGGATGTATTGAGGGTAGACAGATAAATAGATAAATAAACAACTGGTTTTGCTTCTCTGGAGAACCCTTATCCATAGATGGGCAGAACTTAGATGTATAAATGGTGGGACTGAGGTCTCCACTTCTTACTGACCAGCAGCTAGGGGGCTACTCTCCCTTTACCTGTGATTCCCTGCATCTTCAAATCTAGCAGTTCTTATCCTACTTAGGCAGTTGTAATCTCTCTTCATGCCACCCACAGGAGAAAATTCTTGTAAATAGATAAGATTCACAACACAAACTCTTCAGCCTACCACATAGCACAATTCCAGTGCTATCCCATCATGCTCTGTTCCAGGAACCAGTACAGAAAAGGGGCCACTTTGCAGTCCTGCCTGCAGCCCTACCCCCACAATTTTCACCCTTTGAGAGGCTCCTCTATTTCCTCCTATACACTGGAGTGACACTGGTTTTGTGAAGAACCCCCACGTCACTTCTCCTGTACTTTCTGTCCTCCCTCTTGTTCAGGGGAGTGCTGAAGATGGTTCACAGCCCCAACAAACAATTGAACATACCGCAGGACAATACCATTCTTAACCTCTCTCCATGTCTTTACCCAGGCCTTTCTCTATACCACGCTCTCTCCCTGACCTATGCTCTCTAGACCTCTGAGACTGCAGGCAAGTGCCCTTCTTCCTATTACAAGTGATGCCACATCTGTCGCCCACAGCTCATCTCCTGGTAGCGTAGGGAGAAGAAGTGGAATCCAACAAGAAATAGACGCCATTGTTGGGGGTGGGCGGATAGTGAGTGCTAAGCACCCCAGGCAGAGCATTAATTTCTGAAGGAAGCATGAAGCATGAAGTAGCTACTCGGTTTCACACCAGCTTTGCTGAACCCTGGCAGCATCCCTACCCCCATCCCAAGGAAACAAGCAGGAGAATGGAATTTGGAGGGATGGGGACTAGGAACAGAGCAATTGACAAGGCATGCATGGTGGAGTGTGGCTACTCCCAGGGCTCTCGGGTGAGTGACTTTCAAGGAATTACACAACCCTGGCTACCACATGCCACATGAACTAAGTGAGCCCTGAGACGCCAACAAGGACAATGGGAATGGGTACATACTAAAGATGAGTCACGCCGTACCAACAAGGATGGCCAGAGATCAGGAAGCATTAGTTATATTCTCTTCAGGATTCTTAGTTTGTGATCATTTTATTATCCAAGTTTCCCTGTTTTGTAAGTGTAAACAGTGAGAAGTGTCCTTCCTGTTACACAAGTCCTCTGAGAAAATTCAGTAGAATGGAAAGCAGCAGCAGCAATGTTCCGTGGTGCAGAAGAACTGTGAATGAACAACAGTCTTATAAGTTTGCAGGATGGTTCTTCCAAGATGACACTTCAAAACTGAAAAGCTTTGACGGCATATTTTATGGTATTTAATTACTAAAGAAACATAAAGTGGAATGTTGCATAAAAAGTAACAGAATGTGGGGGGTTTTTTTTCCTGCAATTTCAAAGGGAGTTTGCTTTCATCTCATCCACTGCTTTGTGTCACGGGTTATGTCTGCATAAATGTCTGTGTGTGTGATCATGTATCTACCTGTATGAGTACATTTATGTGTTTCTGATTTTGCGTGTATGCAAGTGCCTAGGGTTGTCTGTGATATGTTTATGTATGTAAGTATACACCTGTGGTTTTCGGTTTATGTTTCTACGTGCATGTCTGTTTATCTATCTTTGCATGTATGCAAATATTCTTCTGTGCTTCTCTGACCTATGTATATATGTGTGTTTAGTTATACTGGTAGCTATGTCTGTGAATATGTACACATGTGTGTGTTTCTCTGAGTCTATGTACATATGCGTGTATATAGTTCTCTGTGTGTCTGCACGTGTGTTCACATGTGTGTCTGTGTTTCTCTTGGTCTCTGCGTCTTTGTGCATGTGTCTGTGACAATGTTCACATGTGTGTTGGTGAGTGTGTACAACTCCACAGCTGACCAAGTGAGTTTCAGTGTTCCTGTACTTTCTGTGGTTGAAATCTCCAGCTTCCTAGTGTGCGTGCTGCACATCACTGCCCACCTTGCTTGTACAATCATTTCTTCCAGAAAATATGTCTCTTTTCTAAGGAACCTCTCAGTCATCCTGAACACAAGTTGGGCTACTTCGCCTCAGATGAATGAGGTCAGAAACTGGCAAAGTAATGTCCCAGAGCTCTCGGCCTCCACAAGACAATATTTTCCAGTCTTCTGACCAGCTGTTACCTGACGGTGCCAAATCTCCATCACATTAGGTTGCTTGTCCAGAAGAATGGACTCTCAGGACCGGAGGATAAATGACCAGGATTCAGGCCTGGGGCTTTCAGTGATAACTCATTTAATACAGCTTTGTATACGCTTGGGGATTTGAGCCCCAGGTTTGATCATGTTGTATTCTGCAGTTTCCACAGGCATCAGAGGAAAAGGCAGCATGGACTTGGGACTCTTCCCTGAGAAGTTTGTTTGCTCTCGGGCCATACCGATTCACGTCAGACAAGTTTATGTAGGACTTCTGCTCCAGCTGAAGCAGCTGGACGTGGGCAGATGAAGAGATCAGATTTAGTCCTGAGAGGCCAATGTCAGTAAGAAGGATGTTTAAATATTCACATCTGTAGAACTTCTGACCCTCTTAAGCTTACCCAGCAACATGGAGTGACTTGTTTATAGCACCAATTGTGCTTTTAACTGCCTCTGTCTTAGTCAGGGTTTCTATTCCTGCACAAACATCATGACCAAGAAACGAGTTGGGGAGGTAAGGGTTTATTCAGCTTACACTTCCACATTGTTGTTTCATCACCAAAGAAGTCAGGACTGGAACTCAAGCAGGTCAGGAAGCAGGAGCTGATGCAGAGGCCATGGAGGGATGTTACTCACTGGTTTGCTTCCCCTGGCTTGCTCAGCTTGCTCTCTTATAGAACCCAGGACCACCAGCCCAGGGACAGCACCACCCACAATGAGCTGAGTCCTCCACCCTTGATCACGAATTGAGAAAATGCCTTACAGCTGGGTCTCATGGAGGTATTTCCTCAAGGGAGGCCCCTTTCTCTGTGATAACTTCAACTTGTACGAAGTTGACATAAAACCAGTCAGTACAGACTCTGAATCTCTGGAGTAACGCAATATCCATCAAATAATATTGTGAGTTTTTAATGCTTCATCTGCTGGTGGATCTGGACAAGGCCAAAGTCATCGTAGGAAAGACTCTGTGATGGTTTGTATCTGATAAATCCCCCAAGGTGTCTGGGAAGTGGCTCTGTCAGTAAAGTGTTCAGAGTGTAAGCATTAGGATATGATTTTGAGTCTCAAAAGTCTGTAATTTTTTTTTAAAAAAAAAGCTGGGTATGGAGAATGTACTTGCAATGCCAACACTGAGTCAGTGAAGACAGGCAGATGAGTGGGGCTGGGTGGTCAGGCTCATGCAGCCAGTTAGTGATGCCTAGTTCAATGAGGGACCCTGCTTCAAAAACTAAAATGGAAAATAAGAAATAAGAAAGGGCAGTATGCCCAAAGATGGCGCACACTGACACACTGAACACATACACAGAGAATAAATAAATGAAGGAGAGAGAGAGAGAGAGAGAGAGAGAGAGAGAGAGAGAGAGAGAGAGACTTCAAGGCTCATGCTCATGTGTTAAGACTTGCTTCCCAGCAATTGGTGCTCTTGGAGTGGTGGGACCATTAGGAAATGGGGCCTTTGGGTGGAAAGTTAGGTCACAGGGAGTGTCCTTAAAGGGGATATTGAGACCTCATGAGACTTCATTCTTTCTATCTGTCTCTATACTTCCTGGCCATCATGAGCAACTTCCTCTTCCTCAGTTCCTTCCAAGATCACTGCTTCTCCCCAAAGCAGTGGGACCAAGAGACCTCAGGATGAAATGTCCTGTCAGGCACTTTATCTCTTCAGTTTATTTTCCTCAGATGCTCTGGGGCAGCAATGGACATGTGGTCTCTACAGCACTATAGAGTAGGATAATTCACGCCCATGAGTGGAAGGCATGCAGCTGTCCCTGAGAGCAGCGTGACCAGCTTCCACCCATCAGAGACCAGGTTCATCTGAAAACAGACATGGGAATAAACAAAGACACTCTGCAGCAGCTCTTCCCCTCATCTGAGCTCCTCTGAATTAACCTTAGATCGTTTGCAAAGTCACTCTGCTCTCAGACACCGTATCAAAGAGTGTGGTCTGCCGCCCAAGGCTGAGAGGCCCAGAGACTTCCTGACAGGTCAACCATGAAGAAGAGAAGATGACAAAGCTACTTAAGTGGAGGCTTGGGTTTGCTGCAGCCTAAGTGGGATCAGTGTGTCATGGGAACTTTTCCTGGCACCTGGCATGGATAAATAGGCTACCCACAGGGACAGAGGACAATACTGCCCACAGGTACATCCTCATGAGGGCTACCATAAAGTTCACTCAAAGTCTTAAGAAACATAGTTATTAGGACTGTGAATAACATACTTCATATAGGGAAAGCCAAAGGGACCTAAAAAGTTCTGAGCAAAAAAGTTTCCCCAAACCATTTTTTTCCTTTCATACATAATCTACACCAGCCACCAGAGGGCACCCGAGCGCCTCTGATTGGGGTGGTTGTCTTGGATTTATAAAGCCTTGAGAGCACTTGAGATGTTACTCTCTTGTGACCCAGCTCAGGAGCCTGCCAGTTTCACAAATGCAGTCATAAAAACACCTGCGTCAGAGAAGTCTGTTTCGTTCAGAAGTAGCAGTTGCCAGAGTGGCAGTATTTGCGGGACAATTTCTCCAGTTTCGTATTTCAGTTCAGAGACCAGTCCTATGCATCCCTGCAGGTTGGTACAGGATGGAAACAGTGTCCTTGGGCTTGAGAGGACCTGGGTCTTTTACAATGACCAGGGCCTCGCCTGTCTCTTACATTTAAGTACAGGCTTTCAAACTTCTGTGCATTGAATGATTAGGTTCTTGGTTCAATCCATCTGAGATAGGTGGTCCTGTTAGCTAAGAGATTCATTTATTCAATAAGTTGTCAGTGCCATTGATGGGCAGATAGACATCAGCATAGTGGTGTCTCTGAGGAGAGTTAGGGTTCATGTAGCTACGTGATGGTCCCTCCTTACAGTTTTTAGAGGAAGGCATGGATCTGGGAAGTTTCTTCTTTTTTAAGCACAGTTGACTGTTGCTGGGAGTAACCAATGGGTGCTGAGTTAAAGGATGTTTGTGATCATAAACATCTTTCCTGGTCACCGTTTGCTAGGGAGACATGTTGACTTAGCTACATGAGCCAAATTATGGTACTCATGGCAATTGTCACAATTCAGTGAGAAGGAAGGAGCCCTACAAAATGTCATGGCCTTTGCTAACACACTTGGTCTTAGGCAAAGGCTGGGCAATGATAGTCACTGCCTCCTATAACTACTCCATTGCTATGACAAAACACTGTGACCAAAAAGCAAGTTGCAGAGGAAAGAGCTCATTCAACTTACATTTTTATGTTGCTATTCATCACCAAATGAAGTCAGGACAGCAACTCAAACAGGGCAGGAGACTAGAAGCAGGAGCTGATGCAGAAGCCACAGAGGGGTGCTACTTATTGGCTTGCTTCTCCTGGCTTATTTGACCTTCTTTTCTCTAGAAAGCAGGACCATCAGCCCAGGAATGACACCACCCAAACATGCTGGGCCCACCCTCATTGATCACTAACTGAGAAAATGCCTTACTGCTGGATTTCATGGAGGCATTTTTCTCAACTGAGGCGCCTTCCTTTTATGTCTCCAGTACAGCCTGTACACCACAGCCCAGAAGGACAACCAAGACTCATCAGATATGCAGTGCATGGGAATCACAAGGAGCAGTGGCTTCCGTGTCTTTGGAAGCTTTCTTGATTGCTGTCTGTTGCTATACACGCCCACTGGCCAATTGGATGCAGTCAGCTCCCTCTTTTCGGGACGACTCTAGTTTGTGTCAAGATGACAAAAACTAACCAGACCTTAGGCCAGTGGCCAGTGTACATCACAGAAGAAGATGGACACTTAGACTTGGGAGTCAAAGGGGGCCTGAACCAGCACTTACACCCTCACTTATCACTCAGCAGACTAAGTGCTCACCATGGACCAGGCCCTGAGCCCCGATGGTGTTCAGATCAGAGTATTCATTTCTCGCCTTTGATGGAGACTCTGAAGTTATCTTTTACCTCTCTTCTAATGCTGCAAAGATGGTCTCCATCCTTTGATCCCTAGGGCTTTCTTTTTTTATAATCCTAGAGGTCGTTTCTGAGAATTAAAGCATCTAAATTAAAATACCAAAGAAAATAAGGAAGGAGAGAAATTATTGCATCAATAGTCAAAAAGCAGTTGACAGCTAAGCATGCTGGCACAGGCCTGTTATCCTCTGAACGTTGAAAGCTGAAACAGAACCCCAAGTTCAAGGCCATTCTGGGCTACGGAGTGAATTGAAGCCCAGCCTTGAATGTGTACTATATCAATGACACCTTAGATCTTTAGATCTTCGGTATCGATAGCCCAAAGAATGTTGTGATAAAGCACATATTTGAGGAGTTTGGCTGTGTATCCCTTTGCATAGGAAAACTTAGATGGTTTCTCTTTAGTGGTTGAAATATATGTGAATTTTGAAAACTACAATCTACCCCAAAACCTGGAGCAAAGAGACGTACCCTCCCACAAACTAAATCTGTTCTTCTTTAGCATTCTTTTCCCCAGACTTATGATCAATGGGTGACATCCCATCACCTTGCATTTCTTGAACATGTTCTTCACACACTATTTTTATACTCAATGAGAATTCCTTTCAGGGAGGAAATCAATTTCCTCTATCTATTGGAAATGCCTTAAACATAGCGAATCAGGGAACAAACCACAGCCTCTGTATCTTGTGCCTCTGTGCTCATAACTGACACGCAGCCATCCGCATCCTTGAAGGAAATAGCTTCAACAAGATGACATATAATCTCCCATTTCCGTGACTTCCAACTGAATTGTAGGGGCTCAGTAAGTCTTATTCCAGAAGAAAGCGAGTCAGAAACATTCCCTACATACTTATTGCCCAGAAAACATGTGCATACTAATAAATTATGATAGAAGACTTCCTAATTATTCAGGAGACAAAGGCAGGAGGGTGACGAGATAAAGGGCTGAGACAGAGTAAGGTCAAGGCCAGTCTGAGAGACTTAACGAAAGCTGTCTCAAGATAAGACAGAGTATTATTTGCAACTCTGTGGAAGAGCTCTCACTGAGCACCTGTGAGTCCTTGGTTCAGTCTCCATGACCATAAAATTACAAAAAGAAATATGTAATAGTTAATATTATACTGGGGGTTGCTATACCCACTTGTTGTCTTTAAATATCTGTTAGGCATAAAGATGTCTATAGACTGAGCTAGGCAGAAGAAAGCAGGCAGAACAAAAGTTCCCAGGATTGGGGTCTGAGGTAGGGACCTTGGGGAGAGAAAGAAGGGAGAACACGGGGAAGTAGGCACAGGGAAGTGGAGGAAGAGCCCACTTCAGACCATCTTGTTCCCAGATAAAAGATATAGAAACCTTTATATTTATTATAAGTTTAAGAGCATTAGAGCTTTGCATGTGTCAACCCTCTATACCATTTTGCCTACTTCCCTGTGGTAATCTGAGATACCCCTTGTATTGTTCTGCCTGGGCTACTGTTACTCCTTCAGGTTTGACCTCATGGCCATGTGCTCATGATCCATCTACCCCATGTCAACGTTCTTCCTTCTTCCTCTCCTCAAGGTCGCTACCTCAGACCCCAATCCTGGGAACTTTTGCTGTGCCTGCTTTCTTCTACCCAGCTCAGTCTATAGGCATCTTTATTAACCAATCAGGGATAACTTGGGGGAGCAACATTTACATAAGATCATTGGGTATGTGAGAGGTTCTCCTCATGGTGGGGAACATCCAGATCTTAGGGACTAGTATTAAACGTTTGAATAAACAGCAGCACCAGCCCAGCCCCCATACAGAAATAGAAGACTCTAAAGATAAATTACAGAAAATAAAAACAGAGTCTTAGAATCCTGACCTAAGAGATGACCCAGGGAGACTTCAAGAAACAGATGCCCTTTATAGATGTACAACACTACAAATCTTTGACTCACCAACTGGAACACCAGAATAAGTTATGAGAAATATCACGATTCCTGCTGATTCTGTCTCAGCACACACAGAATGGACCAGCACAGACCAAACATGAAGCATTCAAGAGAAATGAAAGACTTTTATGTGACCAGAGATGAGGAGCAACAGACCAGTATGAATGGTCAGTTCCAGGAAAGCATTTGCATAAAGACTTTGACTTAACCAAAATATAAATTTCATGAAGGAAGGAGTTTGAGACTTCAAAAAGAATTATGGAATATTTTTCTATGTCAATTAAAATGGTGACATTGTTCTATACATGATACAAACTAAAAATATACCTTTCATGTGCCTATTCACAGAAGACTACAAAGGTGATGTTTAATATTTTAGAATGCTTTGTAATGACACAATGCCTCAATTGGTTCACAGCAAAACACAGGGAGCTTTAACTGAGGCATTGTATTTAATGCCACAAAAAGATATGATCATACAGTTAGAACCTGAACTTCACACATTAAGTGTGCATCTATTGAATGGTTCCTCCAAATTATACCATTCAGTCCTGCTCATAACACTTGAGTTGTAGATAAAACTCACAAGTCTCAGCAATCCCCTGAAACTTAAAAGAGTTAGAAGGCCTTTTATTAAAGTCAGAGAAATAGTCACAATTTGGGGAGAAAGAGAATACTGACCCACCACCAGCCAAGTTGCTTGACAATAATACAATTAGCTCAAGGAACATCAACCATGATGTGAGAACAATTCAGTCATGACTTTGAATCGCATGTGGTTCTATAAGAAAACCCTCATCCACAGTCCTGTAAGTAACCCCAGTAAACTCACTGGCTCACCAAGGTAGCCTTGGGTGTCATTGGTCCATCAGGGATACCTTATCTGGGGTGATTAGATGTTTGTTTATGCTACCCAAGAAAAGTCACATGACACATTGTATCTGGTCAAAGTGTCACACATAGGAAGTACAAGAGGCAAATGCACATAGAATTGCATGCTCAGGTCAGAATAGCATGTAAAGAGCCAGCTTCTAAATCCTACCGGGTACATGTGGCAGTCACAGATGTGGATTTAGGATTGAGCTGGAATTTATTAAATACTTCTTCCAGAATATTTTTTTATTCTTTGCAAGCCTTCCTTTTTATCCTCAGCCATCTTGGCTTGTGCATTCCTGATCCCACCCCCCAAAGGCATTCTACTATTTCCTTTTCCATTTTCATAATATTCTAATAGATCATGAGCCTAGATTTGGCAATGGTAAAGAGCCAAGTTAACATCTGTAAGGAGCAATAACTAAATTTCCCCTGAGATAGGGTTTCCAAAGTGAGGGGTCCATTTGGAGAACAGGTCCCTCCAGTGCTATACAAGCACCCTCTCTCCTAGGGTGAATTCACTGCTAACCTCCTTTTTCAACAACAAATTCAAGGTTCCCAGCATAGTGAAATATTTTGAACATCTTTCATGCTATTTTGTTCTCTGGCCACCAGCAAACAGGTAACACTACACATGGTCCAGTTGCTGTTCTCGACTCCTTGCTATGCGTGCACTGAGATGAGTTACTAACCATTTGGTCAGGAAGTCAGTTCTCTTCTCTATCACCTAGAATCCCCACCAGAATGCTAATGTCTTATAACAGAGAATATGATGAAAGCTATCTGACCCTCTTCTCAGTAAAACACAAATGCACATAGCTCATTTGAGGGGGTTCCCAATTTGTTTGCCCCTGAACACATCTTGAGATTTCCACCCTGAAATGATCTTGGTAAGAACACCTCAACTCTGCAATACACCTAGGAAAAGTTTTTCTGTGATTTGTGTGAACTAGCAGTACAGGACAATAGGCTGGATGCTACCTAGCAACTCTCCCTTGCTCCTAACATTGGGATGGTAGAGAGCGGTTTCTCTGTTTAGCAGGACATCTGTGAGCAGTGAGCAATTATTAAAGTGTTGACTGTGTTTGCTGGAGTCTACTGCATCTAATCACAGCATTTTGTTTTGATTTTGAATGGGTTTTTTGATTGGGGATGTTGTTTTGTTGCTGGTTTCTAGTTTTGAAACTGGGTCTTTCCTTGTAGCCCAGGCTGACCTGAAATTCCCAGTTAACCTCCTATGCTTACAGTAACTATTGTGGATTAGAACATGTTGCTGTCCTGAGGAAGGGAGTATTCTGTTTCCTTTTGCTGAATCCTGTCTTCGTGCTCGTGCATTTAAGGTCTTCTATACCCTTATGCTATCTAAGGTCTGGAGACAAAAAAAATTGGAAGACAGGTCCAGAGTTTGAGCCATTAACTCACGCTGGTGCTCCTGAAATTTCATCTCACCCAACAACCAGTGCACTGATGTGATCACACAATGTACTTTCCAGAATCATAGTGGGATTCATGAGTACATATGCTTTTAAAGACCGCAGCTTCTGTTAATAATATTTTAAAATAAAACTCAATATATCTACCTCAAAATCTCTGTAGGCTATCATTTTATCATTTGCTACGTTTGGTTTCTTTCTGTTCTTCTTATGGGATCAAATAGGCAAGAAAACTGTTAGCAGAGATAAAATCAGAGGGGCCATCATCATCAGCCTTCCTGGACATTTCGTCTGTCTGAATTTCTGCCCCATGCAGGAAGTGCTCCTGATGGCCTGAACGTGAAATGGCCCCCAAAGGTTCACATGTTTGAACCCCCAATCCACTTCTGGTGAGTCCACTTGGGAAGCCTGGGAGGTAGACCCTCACCAGCAGGTTAAGGTCACTAGTAGCCATCTACAATCATCATGACAGGATCTCTGCCACCTACTCCCACTGCTAAGGATGGAGCCCCTGCTGCCCCAGTAGTGTCCGCACTCAAGTCTCACTGAAACCATGAGCCAACGTAGACCTTCTCTCCCCCCACCCCCCGTACCTTCTGCACCATATTTCTGTCCCACCTAACTGTGTTCACTCTGTGCTTGTGGCCCTTGTCCACAACTCAGTGATGACAGTGTCTCACGTTGGTTATTGTTACTACTTCATCTTCTCAGGACCAAGTGTTTCCTGATACTCTCCAATTATTACTCAGAAGAACATTCTCATTCATGTCATAACTTGGCCTGGAAAAAAAAACCGATTTCTTAGGAAAAAACAGATCTAAGTACTAAATTTTTTAATCCTTACGTTTTACAAACATTTTACTGGCTATTCTTGGAAATGAGGTTTATCCAAGTGAAAGGAATTCAATGGGGAAAGTGCTTAAGAGAAGCAGGGACACTTTCTCACAGAAGAAGAGGGTTTGGCTAGCACTGGGATTCACTGAAGCTTGTGATGCTCCTCACTTGGGGGTTGGGCTCTTCTGTTCTTCTGCCTGTACTTAGCAGCCGTGCTTCTTTCTCAAGCCTGGACAGACTTACACCAGCTGCTTAGTTGAATCCTCTAACGAGCAAAGCATTATCTCCTTCCAGATCTCATGGCGAATGTTTTCAACTTTTAATGTATAGGTGCACCTGTCCTTGCATCTCTGATCTTTCACTCGTAGACTGGATTCAATACTTGTCATATCAACTCTGAATAAGAACTATAGAGTGCTTTGCTTAAGAAGGGTGCATGGGGAATGCCTGCGTCGCTCTGACTTGAAGCCATGGAAGATAATAGTAGATAATCCTTTTCCTGAGAGCAGGAAGCAGTTCATTCTCGAGACCAGCAGACACTTGAGAAGTTCCAGGGTTTCCCTCCTCCCACCTCGAAGTCATCCTGGGCAGCAGTAAGCTGGCCTCTGTTGCCACCCAGTGTCCCACTGCAGCCAGATCTCAGAGATGCCTGAGGCAGGAGGTCAACAGGTGGTGAGAATTAGTTGATACTTGGCTCTTGGGGAGCTGCCAGGAGAAGGCCTTGGGATTAAACCACTGTGCTCTTGCTCTGGCCTTCCTCCCTCAGCATTTGTTCTCCTTGGAAAAACCCAGGCAAATGAGCAGAAAGCAGGAACATTGCCCTTGTTTTCAGGGCGGTGACTCTTTCCTCCCCATGGGTGTTGTTGTAAAATTATAATAAATAAGTGGCTGTCTTTATCCCCCACTAGGTCCGGCACCACAGTGCCCCAAGATATCTGCCAGATATCTTGCCAGAAACACACATCCCAACTCCGTGGCAGCCCAGTGTCTCTGCTGCCACACACTCTCTTAAACATAAATCGCTACATGATAGAACACACAGCACAATAACCTCTGACCCAGTTGATAAGATATAATTGCCCACCTAAACATACCAAGCCCAGTACACATCCATCCCTTAAGAACATTCATAACAACCTGTAAAGGTACAGCACGGAACCTTAACGTCAGCCTCCATGTTCTCTCCGCAGCTACTCTGCCACCTCCTTCTGTCTCCAGTCCTCTCCGTTCCAGTCTCCTCCTCTTCCCTCAAACTTTTCTCCCCCCATCCTTCCTTCTCGTCCAATGACAGGCCTCATTCTATCCTGTACCTGCCCTCACCTGTATGACATCCTACAATGGACACCTATGTATCAACTTCAAACAAGATAAAACGCCAGGAAAGTCTGTGGTGAGGATACCTGTTATACCTAACTCCCCAGACATTGTTGGCCTCAGAATGTACCCTCGTAGTCATAGTCTCAGGCATCTAGATGCTTAGTCCCTAGTTAATGGTGCTGTTTGGGGAGACTTGGCATGTATGGCCTTATTGGAGGATGGGCATCACTGGATACAATTCTCTGTCTGACTTGATTTGAGCCTACAGTTCCAAATGTGAGCTCTCAGCTTGCGACTCTAGCCACCAAGCCAACCACTTCCCTACCTTAATGTACTCCAGAGCTGTAAGCCAGAATAAATGTTTTCTTGTATAAATTGCCTTGGTGGCGGTGTTTTGTCACAGTGATAGAAAAACAAATTAATACAGTTTCTAGTCATGTCGGCATGACTGAACAGAAGTTTACTAGGAGGGTTTTGAATATCCACCGAAAGCATAGACTCTCTAGGAAGTCATGCCATCGCCTGCTCCTATTTCACGGAACTTGGCAAACAAAAGAGGGAGCTGAAGTAGAAACACAGCAACACTTTTTTTGTGAAAGATCCACCAGGAATTTGATTCTCCATTTGGCCTGGGGGGTGGGTGTGAAACCTGTGAAGAAATTCAAGACATTTCTCTAAGGAGAGAGGTATGTCAGGTTTGGGCTCTCTCACCCATCCTGGACCCCGACCTCCCCCCACCCCCAACTTTCCTTCAAGTGCCGTGCTGTAGCAGTGACTTCAAAAGGCTTTGTAGAGTGTGGTGGATAAGGAAAGATGTGTCCTCTGCGTTCCCTTTGGTTACAACTCTAACAGCAATCTTGATTCTCATGCTCCCAAAGGAGAAGAATTCATAGGTGGGCAGAGATAGAATGAGCAAGCAGTCAAGATTTAGTTCAAGAGTCTAGAAAGCAAAGGTAGGAACCAGCATGTATTACAGAATGTCCAAGCAGAGTGGGCATGAAACACATAGGCTTAAAACTCGGTGCAAAGCTGGATGAGAATGCAGTTGTGTGCATCTGCAAACCCGGGACTCTGAGAGCAAGATGGAGAGCAGAGAAAGAAGAATCACCCAGAAACTTATAAACCAACACAAGAGAGACAGACCCTGACTTAAGGGGCGATGGGAGTGGAGAAATGATGCAGGGTAATCTAGTTTCAAAGCTACAATGAATGTGTAAATTTAACAAGTAGAGTCTTGGCAGACTGCACCTTTTATAAAGCGGTCACTCGTTGAATTGATCATTAGTAGTTGGCTCCTGGATTAGGAGCCAGTGTGGTACCCAGGTAAGCTGTATCCATTTCTCAGTGCCAACTGAAATGATTAGTTCAATATGACGGCTGGCAGGAGCAATGGAAATGAGCATTGCAGACACAGCACAGCAGCTCACAGTGGGCAAACAGCTGGCCGGAGCAAGAACGAAGCATTGTCCAGTGGAACCAAAGCAATCCTGACCAGCTGTTGGTGACTTTACCCAGACAGAGGGGAAGAGAAGACCCTTGGGGAACCACCAGGAAATAGAATGACATTCACAGTAATCTTCATTTATTAATACGTCATCAAGAGTCTGTGCTGATCATTTCATAGAGATCCACTTCCTTGTCTTCAGAACAATCCTTAGGAAGCCTTGGCACCATTCCGGCGTGGTAGAAATGAAACTAAGCCAAAAGAATAAAGGGACTTTATAAGACCCTCATAATCCCAGTGAGGAAACCGAATTCAAGCTATGAACGAAGTTCCTTCAAAGGCACTGGATTTGAGCTTATGGGTTATTCAATTATCATGGGTTAAAGGTGGGGTGCGCTTAAGCAGAGGTGAAGTGTAAATCTAAAAGTGCAAGTTGTATTGGGACGTCTGGCCTAATTTGAAAGCAACTGCCATAGCCTCTCTCCCTCTTAATTTGCATGTCTGTGATTGTACGATATTTTATAAATGTATTTCTGCCTTTATTTAATTCTTTTTTTAGTTGGCTATTTTATTTATTTACATTTCAAATGTTATCCCCTTTACCGGTTTCCCCTCTGCAAACCCTCAATCCCATCTCCCCTTACCCCGCTTCTGTGAGGGTGCTCCCCCACCCACCCTCCCACCCACTCCCACCTTACTTGCTTTGGGGTTAGATTTAAGGCCAGATCCACATAAAAGAACTGAAGCCTAAACTCTAAACCTGGTCAAAAGTCCATGACTTGAAAGGTCACAAGTTGTTAGGGAGAACCTACTATAGATGTTTTGCTGAGTGACATGATACCAAGCTCCTTTTAAATATTTCTGATAATGCAAATGGATTAGTGCTACCCTCAACCTTAACCAAAGACGCTTCTCTCTGCTGTGGTGAGCAGCTAATGTGGAGACTCACTGCTGATCAAAGAGAACAGTAGTTGAGCGCTTGGCCCTAAATAAATAAGTCTCTCTCTCTCTCTCTCTCTCTCTCTCTCTCTCTCTCTCTCTCTCTCTCTCTCTCTCTCTCTCTCTTTCTACACACACACATACAGAGAGGGGAGGGGAGGGGGAAGGTAGAAGTAATATTAGTTTGGAAATGGGAATGAATATAACACTGGTGGTGTCTGTGTGGATTTTAGTAGAATGAGTAGTGTTTGAGCTACTCTTCAGTTGCAGTGATAAAATACCATGACTAGAACAACTCATGAAAGGAAGAGGTCATTCTGGCCTACAGTTTCAGAGGTGTAAGAGTCTGCCATGGTCGGGAGGCATGGCAGCAAACTGCAGGAGAAAGAAGCTGTGAGGTCACATCTTCACCAACAAACAAGTAGCAGGAAGAGGAAACCGGAAGTGGAGCAAGGCTCTGTACTCTCAAAGCCCCCCTGCAGTGCTGTGCTCCCCCTAACAAGGCTACCTCAGAGCTTCCCCCAAACAGTGACACCAACTGGGGATCATGTATTCCAAAGGGGGTGCTATGGGGAACATTTCTCTTTCCAACCCACCACAGGTAGTCTTGTTCTAAGAAGATTGATTTTTTTTTTTTTAAATTTATAAATAAAGAAATGCAGTTAAGTAAAACAGAGACAATAGCAATAATGAAACGATAAAATTCAAATATGTTGCTAAAGATCCCACTTACCTCTAGAGACAAAAATCAAGAAATAAAATTACCAAACTTCTTTCTTTTTGTTTTTTGTTTGTTTTTGTTTTTTTCTTTTTTTTTTTTTCCCCAGAGCTGAGGACTGAACCCAGGGCCTTGCACTTGCTACCCTCTACCACCGAGCTAAATCCCAGCTTCTTTGATTAGTGGGGACACGGGACACACCAAAATGTTAGCCCCAATCAAACTAATTGTGTAAGACCCAATGTATGTCTTAATCTTTATGGAAGCAATTCATTATTATAGATTTTCCAATTTTGATTTTGTTGGAGAGTTCACAGCTCTCCCAAATACCCAGCATGACTTTAAGCTCATCCATTTACATGTTGGAACTGGATTACCACTACAAAGGGAACAGTGACCAGAAAGAATGTTTTCTTCCTGACTGGTCCATGTGAAGCTCAGCCTACATTACACTGTTAGCATGGCCTGCTGGGTATGGCCAGCCTCCTGCAGTGGCCAGAACAGCCAGCAGAGGGAGGTGTGAGTACTTTGCCTGCCTACGGTGCACTTTGTTAATCAAAAGAGCTTAAACTCTGTGAGTTGCCTATAGAATATCTTCTCCCCGAACGAACTGCAATTTGGGATGTTTCTTCCCAAAGGATAATGACTAAAAGAGATAGAGTAAGTTAAGAAATTACAAGCTTTTGAATTAGTAGATTTATTAGAAAAGAAATTACAGCAATTCTGAATATCAAAATTAATGCTGAGAAATATGTCTGGATGATGTATTCTAAGAAATTGGTTACTAAAAGGAATAGTGATGCAGTTGCGACAGAAGTGAAACCAGGATGAAAAGGGAATAAACAAATGTTTATGAATGGATTGAGTGGTCAACCCTCAACAAGATATGCACACCAGCCCCTCTAAAGCTTGGAGAGATAAAGGACGAAGGAGGGGTAGAAAGAATACAAGGGCTGGAGCATGGGGAGAAGGTCTTTCAAGTGCCATCTTCTGGGCATGACCTGGCCATTTCAATCCTGATCTCACAGCAGTTGTGGTCAACTATACTGGGTCTGTGCAAGAATGGGCCCTTCAACAGTCAGTCAGCAATGGGTAGCAGGCCCAAAGGGGACTCCTCCTCCATGCTGAACTATTGGCTAATGATAGAACTCCATGACCTTCAGGTCAGCCCTGAAGTCTGTGGGAGAGAACGCTGAAAACATGATTTCAAAAATATATAATTTCTCAACTATGCAAAATATAAGGATGCAATGTGAATTGTATAAGGAGCTTCACGGGCCTAAAAGAGCAGAGGTAGCTGCACTATGAGCCAGCTGGTCAGAAAGACGTAAGGATGAAGACAAAGAGAATTAGGGAATGTTGATTGCAGGGCAAGATCCCACCCAGCTAAGCTTGTTTTGTTTTGTTTTGTTTTGTTTATGCTTACAAAGGCAGGCAGTTTCCTGAGTTAAAGATCAGCCGGGGACAGAGGGAGTTTAAGTCCAGGCCCAGGCATTGTAGGGATAGCAATTTCAGGGCAGGGTCCCACCCAGCTATTTTATTGTTTGTGCTTGAGCTTGCTAACTCTTCCTAAGAATCAAGGGGCTGAATAATGGGATGCTGATTCATGGGATAATCAAAAGGGAACCTAGGTTAATGATTGGATTGATACAGAAATAAAAGACTGGTCTTTTAATCTGCAAAAGATGACCTCTCCAGAAGATTTTTAGAATTGCAAAAAAGGGCTGGAGAGATGGCTCAGAGGTTCAGATCACTGACTGCTCTTCCAGAGGTCCTGAGTTCAAATCCCTGCAATCACATGGTGGCTCATAACTGTCTGTAATGGGATCTGATGTCCTCTTCTGGTGTGTCTGAAGATAGCTACAGTATATTTGTATATAATAAATAAATAAATATTTTTTAAAGAGTTGCAAAAAAAGCTCTCTTGAGCAGGGAACTATCTGGAGATCTCCAAAGAAAGCTGGCAAGAGAACAAAAGAGAGGGCTAGAGAGTGAGAGCGAGAGAGCGAGAGAGAGGCAATCTAGAAAGCTGTTTCTATCAGAACATAGGCCATTAGCTTGTAGCCCATGAGTTGACTTACAGTAGTTTGTTTTGAAGCTCCCAGACACCCCTTCTCTCTAGAACACTTCTCCAAGCTGAGGCCAATCCTTGGCAATAGGGTAAGAGTAACAGAATCCATCATATATAAAGCCTAAGAACAAATTTAACTTTCAAAGATCACACATATGTTTGGACAAGAGCTGTAACCAGTTGGTAACCCTACCTGCCTAACGTACTAGAGAGCCTGGGTTCAATCCCCAGTACCATTCAAACCAGTGTGCTGCTCACCTATCATCCGAGACCTCAGGAGGTAAAGTCAGGAGGATCATGTGCTCAAGGTCAGGCTCGGCTACATAGTGAGCCTGAGGCCAGCCAGGGGTACATGAAATAAAAATTAGTACCTAGAAGATGTTTAACATAGAAACTCTAACAGAAGTATAATGCGAAGGAAATACATATTTGGTCAAAATGTTGGTTCAACATATCTTTATACACATTAATATAGAATAATGTGGAAAGGGGTCACCCTGATGGTTCACGAAGCACCTGCCTCCAAGCCTGATAACCGGAGTTTTAAAGCCTGGGATGTGGCACGCCCATGACAGGAGAGACCCAAACCCTACAGATTATCCTGTGACCTCCCCATGCGGGCATATAAAGTACAATCCCCACCTCCATAAAAAGTAAATGGAATATTGGAGAACATCAAGAAAAACGGGTAAGTATTGACCAGTGATTGTCTCTGGGAGGTGGGGGAAAAAAAAAACCCGAACAATTGTGATTATCATAGCTTCCTCACCAAAAACATTCTGGAAATGGATCTCTACTGGTGTGGCCTGAGAGATGTGTTAGTTTGCTTAACTAACCATTGTAACTAAAGGGATAAAATACAGCCCCAGATAAATGGCATGACTAGGCAGTGTGGAGGGAGGGGGGAAGAAAAGGAGTGAACAGTGAGGGACCCTAATGAATGTCATCAGGCAAAGCGGGGCCATGTCCACTCCAGGCTCCTCATCCAGAGCTTTCCTGCCAGAAACTTGACCACTGTGCATTTATTTACATAATGCAAAAACCAAGTAATGCCTCATGGCAGAAACTCATTGTTTAAAAAAATTCCCTTTCACTTTCCATTTTATTTACAGTGACATTTGCTTTGCTTCGCTTATGCCTCTTAAAATGCCAACCCAGCTGTATGAAGTGGTTGTAAGTTTGAATCCCTGTCATGAAAGCAATTTTAGTAAAAATAAATAAGCCTTGTAAAGGATGTATTTACTCAAAAGCAGAATCCTTGCCAAGGAAATGGTAAGAAGGGAGAGGCCGCCATCTAGCGGCTACAGGGTTTTCGTATCAGTGTGAAAACACGAAGGATTTAGAAACAGATTGACTTAAGGGAGATTATTCTATCAGCAAGAAGAAATAAAATGATTAAAAACTAAACTGGGCATGAGAGCACGTCTGTAACCCCAGCAGTTAGGCTTGAGACAATGGAATGGGTTTGTGGCTATCCCTGGCTACATATTGAGTTTGAGGCTAGCTTGGGCTGCATGAAACTGTGTCTCCCTTCCTGTCCCCCTTCCCAAAATATATGTTTTCTTTAAATAAAAGTCACAAAAGATAAATTTGGGAAAATCATCAAGGAAATAGTTACACAAAATCTCCTCTCACCTCCTATCACTGTGGAGTTACATTAAACCTGGTTCCTGTCTTAGCTTCATGAGATTTTTTTTGGGGGGGGGGAGGGAGGAAACTAGTCAAACTTCTGTGGCTGTCTTTCACAAATTGCAAAATATAAGTATTCAATTCACACTCATATAACTCGTCATAATACTACTATTAAGTTTAACATCCAGCTGTGTGATCACAGCTTAGCTCTGTAATATTAATTGGAGAAGCAGGTTCCCCAAATGTCTTAGTTAGGGTTTCATTCATCTCAAGAGACACTACGACCAAGTTGACTTTTATAAAGTACAATATTTTAACTGGGGCTGGCTTCCAGTTCCTGAGGTTCAGTCCATTGTCATCACGGTGGGAAGCATGGCAAGGTCCAGGCAGATGTGGTGCTGGAGAAGGAGCTGAGATTTCTACATCCTGATACAAAGGCCTCCAGGAAGAGACTCTCCTTAGGAGGCTAGGAGGAGGGTCCCTTCCATACTGGGCAGAGCCCGAGCACTAGGAGCCCTCAAAGCCTACCTACACAGTGACACCTTTCCTCCAACAAGGCCACACCTAGTCTAAGAAAGCCACACCTCCCAGTAGTGTCACTTCCCATGAGCCAAGCATATGCAAAGCACCACACCGAGTTTATCTCACACATATCTCACAAATTTATAACACATATAATATCATTCTATAAGGTTAAAATCAACTAAAATAAGAAATATATGTTTTTAACATGATATATGCATGTAAACATCATAAATAAAATGGTAAACAAGAAAGTAATTCTTGCAAAGAAGATCTGTATCAGTTTTTGAAATTTTAATTTTTTAATTTTAAAAAAAAGGGAGGAAAGGGTAGATGTCTTGCCTGATGTGTATAAAACAAAGAGAAAAGTACAAAGAGAGAACCTGTGGTTTACAGAAGCAACATTGTCATTCTCCGGTTTAGAAACATAAATACATATGACACAGCCCCTTGTTCTGTGAAGGTCATTCCTTGGTACGTCAAGTAGATCCATGGAATCGCAGGGGAGAAAGAGAGTAGAATCCTGGGGGCAAGATGGGAACATGGTGGAGGGGTGGAATGGGAGGTAAGATTTATGTCTGTGCTGATATGCACAGGCTTCAAAGAAATCCTGGTTGGTAAGGCGGTGTTTGTATTAGCCACTCTTCTCCTGGCTTTGAAATAATGCCCAATAAGAGCAACTTAAAGACGGAAGGGTTTGTGCTGATGCCGTTTGAGGGCCCTATCAGTCAGGGAGAAAGAACATGACGACAGAGTAAGGCAACTGGCCACATTCCATCTGCATCTAAGAAACAGTGGGAGAGGCACGCTGGTGTTCCGCTTACGTTCTTCTTTCTATTCGGGGTAGAACCCCAGCCCATGGGATGATGCCATCCATATTTAAGGTATGCTATCCCACCTCAAGAAATCCACTCTACAGCCTCCAGAACCCTCACCGATACACCCAGAGGTTTATCCACTCAGCGATATCGACTCGACGATGTTAACCGTCTATTTGTTACAATAGGATTACCTCATAGAGTAACATAATTTAGGAGAGAAGAAGGTTTTAAATGTCTTCTTTTCGGGCCCCTTTTCATTTTCTACAAAAGTAAAGCGAAAGCCAGAGAAGTTAAATAACTTGGCAACGCTACAAAGCTCAGCAGGAGAAGAACAGGAAGCTGAGCGTGGAGCTGACCTCCTCGCCCATGCTAACTGGAGTGCCTGCTGCTGCTACCTTCTAACTATAATTTAGAGCCGCAATTTCGTTCCTGGCCTTGTATGGCAAAGTTTTATTGATGTTCAAGTGACACAAGCAAAGACTACCTGCCAAAAATGTGAGAAAGAACAGTTTATTTGTGAAACAAGAAAGGAGATGGCTTTTATTGATGGGCCAGCTCTTTTTAGTTTCCTCTATTAGCAGTTTTATTAAATTATTATGAAATGTAGTAGTGCTAAGCTCCCATGCTCTATTATTATGTAACATGCTATTTAGCAACAGTAACTTAATATGTATAAATGTCCATTATTGAAAAGTCTCTTCAAAAACAGATAAAATAGCCTATCAGATCTAGGATCATCAAGAAATAAAATAATATCCTGAATATATTATATATTATAATCACGTAGACTATATACCACGTAATTAACATTAAGGTAGACCTACCATTTGCATCTGTAAAAATCGTTATGGCATTTGGTTATTTTTTTTAAATGCCAAGATTTCATTGAAGAAATGATGAACTACCTTTATTTTGAAACCCTTCAACACTTTTCATTCAAAAACGAGGCTTATCTAACCTCTTTGTGTCAGCCACGATTCAGGCCTGACCTGCTTCAGTCTTCAGAGTAGATTGCAGGGAGTGGAGGGTCACTTGGGGAGGTCAAGTGGGAAGGGATTGTTGTGAGCATGAGTGTGAGACAATGAACCTCAGAACATTAAAAATCACAGGAGGGTTAGCTTTTATGGAAGTCAGCTGTATTTAGTATCCAAGGCAGTTGTAAAGAGCTATAAAGAACGACCCTGTGGTTTCTCTATTAAGGAAATTCACTTACTCAGTAGTCTGTTACACTTGCTCAGTTCATTTGTTTAGCCTTTGATTTCCACCATAAATGATTGCAGTGGGCTGATGTTTGGCTAGCTAATAACTGTTGACTCGAAGGATGTGTGCAGAGCCTATGGCATCAAGTCAAGCCCGGGAACTACAAGTAGTCCATGGTTTTAGATATGGCTGTTAACTATGTCTGCCCCCAACCCCTAAATGAGAGTGAATGAATGGTGACTATATTCTGTGGAGGGGCTGTGGATAGAGCAGACTTGGTGTTTGATTTATCCTATATGTGCAATAATTTAAAAGAATACATTTGGAAACCTTTATAGAAATGCAAACTTAGGATTTGTAAAGTCGAATTCATTTAAGCAATAAAATACTCAGACAAAAGCCTAAGGAAGATAGTGTTTATTTTAGCTCACAGTTTGAGGTAGAGTCTGTCACAGCAGGAAAGGCAAGACAGTTAGAAGCTAGAAGCACATTCTGTCCACAACGGACACACATGCACATCTAGCGCTCAGCTCCTTTCTCCATTATAGAGTCTAAGGTTACTGACAAGGAAAGGTACCACCCACAGTAAGTGGGTTTTCCTACCTCAGTCAACATAATCAAGATAATCCCTCACATACATGGCCAGAGCCCATTTTCCTAATGATTCCAGATTCTGTCAGGTTGACAATCAATAGTGACCAATCATCCAAGTATTGCTTACCTGCACTTTCACTCTGAACAACTGTAGGGCAGTTGTATTATTCATTTAATGACTTTGAATTTTAAAAATATTTATCTAAGGTTGCTGGGGAGGTAGCTAGGTACTTAAGGTCACTGGTTGTTCTTTCTGAGGACCCACATATTGGCTCACGATTCTGTAAATCGAGTTCCATGGGATCCAATGCCTTCTTTAAACCTCTGCAGGCACCAGGCACATACATAGAATACATACAAACAAGCAGGCAACATACACATACACACAACATAGTAAAATAAAAAATAGTTTCAAATTTAAAAACATCTATAATAAAACTATAAAGCATGTGAAGTAAATTAATCATCTTGCCCCCCCCCCAAAAAAAGTCTTGTTTCTGTTCTTGAATTATGGAAGACCTCCTTTCAGATATTTGAAAGTCCCGTGTGTCACAATATCTTGGGTAGTGTAATTTAATTTTATATTAAGTCATTGGGGCTTTGGGCCAAGCAGGTGTTGGTCTTCTACTAAAT
This sequence comes from Rattus rattus, assembly GCF_011064425.1. Lineage (NCBI taxonomy): Eukaryota > Metazoa > Chordata > Mammalia > Rodentia > Muridae > Rattus > Rattus rattus. The sequence goes on from NC_046167.1 coordinate 20,475,078, forward strand.
CCATGTTGAATCACAACTCTGAGGGCATTAGGATAAAAGGGTATGGCTTTGGGAGGGAGATTATAACCCTCGAATGAATCTGAAGTTGAAAGGAGCTGGTTCTTACTCTTCCACTCCTTCTATTTTATGAGGAAATAATATTGTTCCTTCCATAGAATAGAGTAACAAAGTGTCATCAGGAAAGATGAGACCAACTGTTCCCAGACACTGAACCTGTTGATACCTTGATCGTGGTCTTCACAGTCTTAATAAGAAATAACTTTATAGCCTTTATTCAACACAAGTGGACTCAGACGTCTGGGGAATAAAGGTCAACCAAGATGGCTGTCAACCATATTTAAGAGACCATATCCCAATAAAGATCTCTGGACACAATGATCTAGAATTATCTCTGTCTGGCAAGATGGCTTATATGTTGTCATACATCATCACTGGGAAAAGTTAGGGTTGCTCTTGACTCTACTGAGAGAGGTCAATTTGAAGCTTTTTCTGTGGGATTCTTCTCTCTCTCTCTCTCTCTCTCTCTCTCTCTCTCTCTCTCTCTCTCTCTCTCTCCCTATGGGTGTTCATAATCTCTACCCTTCATCTGCAATAACCCATCACTAAGCAACAGTCATTTTCTGTGATTTCTGTGAGACCTTCCAGTAAATTATCCAACACGAGGGTAGCCTTGGGGATTTGTAAACTCAACAAAGCATTATCAACTTGTTGAATATTTTATCTTTTGAAACATTACCTGGGAATAATTTCAAGCATTAACTAAATGACTTCATTTTGCATGTGAAAAGTGCAATCAAGGTACAGTTCAGGAATTAGCTTTCAGTTTATATCATTGAAGAATGGTGGACATTTCAGCAGCCTTTGGAGAAAAGCTGAGAGTACATTCTACCTACCTATAAAGTTTCTTATAAGTCCTTTTCTCTGTACTGTGTGAGTTTGTATGGAAACCATTACCGTGTTGTGTAAGCTTCCTTGTCTGAAGCTACGAGAGAGAGAGAGAGAGAGAGAGAGAGAGAGAGAGAGAGAGAGAGAGAGAGAGAGAGAGAAGCATGATTATTGGACCTGTACTATTTGGGTTTGAAAACGCCTTGGTGGTAACTGCCTTCTGAAATTTTATGTTGGTCATGGAAGTCATTCATAATGGGATCTCTTATATCAAACTGTACACTACTGCATTTCAGGGTTTTCCATTACTCAATCCCCAGAGTCAAACACCAAACATTTGCCGGCTTTATAGTCACACTTTTTTTTAAGATTTGTTTGTTTATTTATTTATTTATTTATTTATTTATTTATTTATTTAATGTATAGGAGTACACTGTAACTGTCTTCAGACACACCAGATCTCATTACAGATGGTTGTGAGCCACCATGTGGTTGCTGGGAATTGAACTCAGGACCTCTGGAAGAGCAGTTAGAGCTCTTAACCGCTGAGCCATTTCTCCAGCCCTATATTCACACTTAATCAGTCTATTCCCATATCTGTTTGCTGTGTTTTGGCTCAAACATGTGCTTGTTAAGCTCAAATTGTCACCTAGTCTAGGATCCAAGACTCCATCCCTACACCTCCTCAGATCTTTCTATTTCTTCTCATCCCTGTTGCACCTCTCAGCTCACCCTTTGTGGAAGAAATGTGTAGTAGTTGTCTTTCAGTAGAACCAAGAGAACTTGCTGGGTGAGAGTCCTTGAGATCACTGAGAGCCCTCCTGAAGAAGTGTCTCTCATTGCAAAGAAAGTCTGTTTACAAACACGACTATTTTCCAATAACTCAACCATTTCAAACACCTCCTCAAAACCAGAATAGGTATTTCATTTCTTTAAAAATGCATTTGGAAAGACACAGTGTATAGCTTATGATCAAAATTCCCCAGAAGTCAGGCATTTGAGTTGGGTATGAAATTCAGTCCTCTCTCAGAGTACTACCTGCTTTCTTTGGGGGCTGCACAGAGAGTTGCTGAAAAAATATGCCTAAGTGACTTTGTTCTTTGCTTATTTTAATTTCTAAGCCTAGTAGAGTGGTACTTTAAAAAATATAGTAACTACTAGAAAAAGAAAATAAATTCAAGTTTATAAAATAAAGGAAATAAAGTCATTTCAAGTATAGAGACCTTCATGTTTTATCTTAGATTTAAAGAAAATAATAAGGACCTGGAGAAATGGTTTAGTGGTTAATTTGCTGTTTCTGCAGAGGACCCAGGTTCAGTTCTCAGCAACTACAAGTCTGTCCACCCTCACTGTAACTCCGGTTTCAGGGGATATGATACCCTACACTGGCCTCTGTTGACACTGCATGCACATGGCACACATGTATACAGAGAGACAAACACATAAAACTGAAAAATTAAAAAAGAGAGGGAGGGAAATAAAATGGGTTGAATTGCAATGTTTCTATACCATGTGAATTTCCCTTCTGTATCTACTGGTCTTCTCAGTTCCTAAGTCCTAACTTCAGGACTCCAATCTCTTTTTCAGATTTCTTTGTTGTAAATCTTGCATAGCACAGATGTGGGTGGGCCACCTCTACACAATGACACAAATACAGTCTCAACCATGGCAGGAGGGGGGATTCCCTGGATAGTTTAGAGGGCTCCATTTATAAAATCTGCACATTTATACTTTGTATCATATGAGGCCATGTCTATTGCAAGAAGAGAAATCAAAATTTTTGAAATTTAGTTTCCTCTCACATAGTGATGGATCATGAACAAGCAATTGAATCTGGTGCTCAAATTGAGTACATTTATCTCAAAACCTGGCACACAGCTATTGAGCAGTTCAGTATCTACCACACAGTTAATGAACTCTGTTGGAATTAACTTAGAAGAACACTGCCCTTATGAAGCAATTAATCAGATCACCAATTAGTTGATCCGAACCAATTACAGTAATAACCAAGAAAGTGCATCCAGACTCACTCGTGGCACATTTATTTCTTCTAAATCCTGGGCTAAACACTTATAACTGGCTAAGAACTTAAGTATTCAAAGTACCCCGTCAAACAAAGATATACATTTCATTTCTCTAGAAATGTGTTTTAAAAGATACAAATATAGAGGGCTTCCTCTATATGAGTGAAAGCATACTGAATCCTAGGTATCTGTTAAAATCTAGTCCTCTACCTGTGTACCATGTGCTTGCTTGAGGGATAGAAGGGTGGGGGAGGCTGAGGGGTGATACACAAAGGAGATGTGTAGAAGTCACCCAGGAGCTACTTATGTGAATAGTTATCTTGTTTCGCTCAGTTCTTAGAACTTCGGTTTCATATTTCACTGCCATATCACCACACTCACATCCCTTTGAAGACTTTGATGCTAAACTAGGATGATTCTTCACCTTATTTCAAACTACATGTAGAAGGATAAGAAATTTGTGTCCTTGAGATTGTTCTTTGGCCCAAAATTCCTGGGGTCAAACCCAAGACATTGCTACTGTTTCCTCCATAAGTCCTTTCAACATTATCAAGAAAGCAATGATTTAATGATAACGGTATTGGTAGCTGTTTTAGGGTGAATCTATGTTCATGAATCAATAAAAGACTCTGCTATGAAGTAACAAAAACAGCTTTTCTCCCATTGGGCTTCATGTTCTGTAAAGGTGATATTCTGCCTATGACTTGCTTGTACAAAACAAGATTTTTCTCTAATCACTATCTCACCCTACAAACAATAACACACACATGGGTGCACAAATGCAATCAGAGGTGTCCTTTCTCTTACATATTCATAATTTCTCTTTTTATTACAAGACAGGTCTAGGGTTTCAGTGCTCCAAAAATTAGTGTCTAAAAATTAAATTATCACATTCAGTTTCCTTTTCTTGTCTAAGACATCAAATGAAACCAAATTGTTTTTCTGAAACTATCAACAACTTATACAGTTAGTCTATATATGAAACCTGCAAAGAAGTCAGTTGGTAACTAAGGTAAAAAAAAAAATCTTTGTGTGTGTGTGTGTGTGTGTGTGTGTGTGTGTGTGTGTGTGTGTGTGTGTGACAGTCAGGGCATGTATGTACCACGATGTGATAGTGAAGGTCACAGGGGAACTTTTCCCAAGTTTTCTTCTCTCACCTGGTTGAGGTGGGCTCGCTCTTGTCTCTGCCGTGATGCACACTCCAGGCTAGCTGGCTAGCCAGATTCCTGGATATTCTCTTGTCTTCTGTACCACCTCACCATAAGAGTTCCAGGATTACAGAAGATTAGCATCTTATGGAGGTTTTTATATTATGGGGGTCAAACTCAGCTGAGTCATATCCCTGACTCCCAAGACTACCCTTTTTTAAAATATTACTCTAACTGATTCATTTTTAAATAGCAACAAATCAAAAAGACATTTTGTTGCACTAACAAACCTCTAGTTTCTACTTCCCAAGAGTAGGAATTACAAGCATGCTAGATTCTAATCTTTTTTTTTAAAGGCTCGTGTGGTATTTTATAAGAAAAAATTTATTTCAGCCTTGAAGCACTGTAGTAGACAGAACAATGCCTAAATATGTCTGTTTCCAAATCCTAAGAGCCTACAACTAAATACTAAGGGCCAGCTAAGATAGGGACGGTGAGACTAGGAATGTAGTTCAGTGGTAGGGTATTTGTTTAGGATGACCTAGGTCTTGGGTTTCATTCCCAGCACTGTGATGGAGGAGGGAAGGAGGAGGAGGAGGAGGAGAAGGAGGAGGAGGAGGAGGAGGAGGAGGAGGAGGAGGAGGAGGAGGAGGAGGGAAGGGAGGGGACAGACAAGGATGGGGATGTTTTAGATGGAATTAAGGCTGATGGTCTGATAGTCTTAAAATTAGCCTTGATGTGTTGGGTCTTCAACTAGAACAAGCTACAGTGATCTGCAGAGGCAGAGCCAGGAGAATGCATGGGGTTTGCTGGCCATCTTTTAGTGTAGCCAAAACAGTGATCTTAAGGTTCAGTGAGAGACTCTGTCTCCAAAAAAACAAAGTGGATAACAGGTGAGGAAGACACACAGGATCAACCTCTAGCCTCCACAAACAAGTACACATACAGACATGCAAAGACAAATACACACACACACACACACACACACACACACACACACACAAACTATACATAAAGAGTAAGTATCACAGAACATATTTAGAAGCAGAAAAAAAACTAACCAACCAAACTAATTTGAATTTATCTTCATTTTCTTCCCTTTATTTAGAAAGACTCTCATTAAATGTCTCGAGAAGACTTCAAACTCACAATATTCTGCTGGTCTTACCTAAGAGTATGTGCATAACTGAACCAAGTTCAAATTAATTTTAGTTGGTCGTAGGTTGAGCATCTGGGTCTCATGTAGCCCAGGATGGCCTCAAATTCACCATGTAGTTGAGGCTATCCTTAAATTCTGACCTTCCATCTTCCCCCTCTCAAGTTCTAAGACAATAGGTATGTGCCACCATGTTGGGCTGCTCCCAATTTAGGTTTCTTCATGGAGGATATTCAAGGGACAGAAAATAAGACTGGAAATCGAAGTCAATGTTGTAATCAACATTACAAATTTCTTTGCTGAGTCATTCAGTTTCATGGTTTTATAAAAGTACCAGTAAGCATGGAGGGATGTGTCAAAAATATGTGAACATTTTTGGTAAAGAATATTTTTAAAAAAGCATATTTCAGATTAGATATAATTTTATGTAATAAAATAAGATTTAATCAGAGATAAAATAGCTGGTGAAGTGATTTGAACATGCTTGGCCCAGGGAGTCGCACTATTATGAGGTGTGGCCTTTTGGAGGAGGTGTGGCCTTGTTAGAGGTGTGGCCTTGGTGAAGGGGTGTGGCCTTGTTGGAGGAGGTGGGGCCTTGTTGGAGGTGGGGCCTTGTTGAGGGAAGCACATCACTTAGGGGATGGAATTTGGGACCCTCCTCCTATCTGCTTGAAGACAGTCTGCTCCTGGCTTCCTCTCAGTTCCTCCATGCTTCTTTTTGTTTGTTTGTTTGTTTGTTTGTTTTTTGTTTTTTTTTTTGTTTTTTTTCCCGGAGCTGGGGACCGAACCCAGGGCCTTGCGCTCGCTAGGCAAGCACTCTACCGCTGAGCTAAATCCCAACCCCCTCTTCCATGCTTCTTGTATGGATGATAATAGACTGAACCTCCGAACCTGTAAGGCAGCCCCAATTAAATGTTGTCCTTATAAGGGTTGCCTTGGTCATGATGTCTGTTCACAGAAGTAAAACCCTAAATAATACAGCTGGATTGTTGTTTGTTTTTTTTAAAAAAAAAAAAAGAAAAGAAAAGAAAAAAGAAAGAAAGAAAGAGAAAAAGGAATGCAAAAGTAGGAAGCTTAAGTACACCATAAAAGGTCACAAAAGGTCTGTAAAAGATAAAACTCAAAGATTCTCCCTGTATCATGAGTAAACATTGTTAAAATTCCTAAGGTCAAAATCCAGGTCACTGACGTAAGTTTGGCATCTGCTTTTTGTTGAAAGCAGTAAGGTTTTCCTAATGTATTTATCTGTTCATGGTACTATTTACAAGAACAGACCTAAAGGACAAAGGTTTTAGGGTTTTTGTAAATATAATTATATATGTTTTGTTCTAGGCTTGTTACGTTTTTATCTATTTGAAAAGTCATACCTTACTAAAAATCAAGATTTGAAAAAATCAAAATCAGATTTGAAAAAATCTGTTAGCTTTTATTTAAACTTTGCTTAAATGCTACCTCCAAAAAGTTAAACTAACATCCTTTGGTTCTTCTGTAAAACTGACAAAACTTCTGAGTGTTCACCAACAAAAGCTTACAAGCCAAGTCCACCGGCAGTGGGAAGGACTCTAAAAAGACTGTCAATTTACTCTCCAAGGTCAGGTCAGACCCAGAGAGAGATGAGACCCTTGTACAATGATCTCATCCTGAGTGAGGTAACACAATCACAAAAGAACATGCATGATATGTACTCACTGATAAGTGGTAATTAGCCCAAAAGCTGAAAATACTCAAGATACAATTATAGACCGCATGAAGCTCAAGAAGAAGGAAGACCAAAGTGAGGATGCTTCGGTCCTTCTTAGAAAGGGAAACAAAATACTCATAGGAGGAGACAAAGTTTGGAGCAGAGACTGAAGGAAAGACCATCCAGAGGCAGCCACACCTGGGGATCCATCCCATATGTAGTCACCAAACCCAGACACTATTGCAGATGCCAAGAAGTGCATACTGACAGGAGCCTGGTATAGCTATCTCCTGAGAGGCTCTGCCAGAGCCTGACAAATATAGAGGTGGATGCTCACAGCCATTGGACTGAGAATAGGGTCCCCAATGGAGGAGTTAGAAAAAGGACTGAAGTAGCTGAAGGGGTTTGCAACCCCACAGGAAGAACAACAATATCAACCAACCAGATACCCTAGAGCTGCCAGGCACTAAACCACCAACCGAAGAGTACACATGGAGGACCTATAGCTCCAGCCGCATATGTAGCAGAGGATGGCCTTGTCAGGCATCAATGAGAGGAGAGGCCCTTGGTCCTGTGAAGGTTCGATGTCCCAGTGCAGGGGAATGCCAAGGCAGGAAGGCAGAAGGGAGTGGGTTGGTGGGTAGAAGCAGGGGGGAGGGGTGATGGGATGGGGGTTTCCGGAGGGGAAATCAGGAATGGGGATAACATTTGAAATATAAATAAGGAAAATATCCAATAAAAAAAAATGATCCCATACCTCCAGCAAGCCATAGTCCCTTCATCTGAGAGGCTAAGGATGCCCTAGATGCTCTCAAACCACCAAAAGCCCTGCAAAGGATAAGGCTGAAGCCAAGGTGCCTGCCACAGATTATCTCTGAGGCTATGCCAGAATTCCTGTGTCTGTGCTAGCTTCTGGTGGCTTGCGGGAAATTCGGAACATCCCTTGGCTTATAGAAGCATTATTCTAATTGTTGTCTTTATCTTATCTTTACACTGGGTTTTCTTGTGTCTGCCTTTGTGCAATCTGAGAGAAAGACAGACAGAGAGACAGAGACACACAGACAGACAGACACACCACAGAGGAATAGATCCCACGTCTAATGCCTTTTTTGAGGGGTTTGATTACCTTAAGAGCCTTTTCTCAAGGTGATGTATTTGGGGTCAGGACTCCCATGCCATCTTGGAGCATCATAAGTAAACCTGTAGAACCCCAATACTTACTTAATTATCCCCATGCCTTACAACTTACAATGCTAAAAATAACTTACTGGCTAGTTTTACTAAAATAATGATCTGTACTGTGATACAGAACCTGCCTTTTGTAATACAAAAAAAAATTGCAGTCCATGGTATTCATTTCAACATTGCAACTGTTGTTATTAGTACTAGTTTAGCTTACACACAAGTCTTAATATTAGGTCAAATGCTACTTGGAATAAATATTTATAAATTCTGGCCGTGTGTGTGTGTGTGTGTGTGTGTGTGTGTGTGTTTGTGTGTGTATCTAGGCTATCCACAGGGAGGTTGTGTCCTGTGGGAACATACTAGTAACTAGTAATTACTAGATTTATATAGTATCTATTCCTTATAGAGAGAGGTAAACACTGTAATACCCAGAGCCTCTGATTCCTAAGCATTGAAAACAGGGTTAATAATACCCAGCTGTCTCCCTCAAGATCACAGAGTCCATGTGAAGCCTCATTAAGATGCATCACTCCACTCCTCCATAGAAGAAAGGAATACGGTGTGTTTGGTGTGTTTGTAGGCACCCATGGCTTCCTATCCTCACCTTTGTCGAAGTTCATTTGAGTTCATCAACAAGTAGATACTTCAGCTGCAGCCAGGGCTGCAGTATAGTGCGTTTTGGGTAGGTATCCTATGAATTTTGAACACAGTATATCACCTTCCATGTTTACGCTGGAGCCTTTACAAGTTTAAACATATTCCGCCTGTCCATTAGCATTTTATCTTTATAAATGTAGATTAAGGAAAGGGGAGATGCGTGTCCGTTTACATGGATGGGACAATGGCCAAGAAGAAGGGGAATGAAGGCCAAAAGTAAAGTTTGAGAAACTGAAGTCTGAAGTGTCCTGAAAATTTCCTAGTCCCACCCAAACACTCCCTAAGTGTAGTGAATCCCACATGTCCCTTCCAATTCCAGGAGTAGGCTTAGCCTCACTCGGGCATTGACCTCCTCAGTTCTCCTGGTTTCTAAGAGCCTGTTGGTGCTTTGCACACTCTTAAGACATGCCCGTGTCTTTCTAAACTCAAAACGAGCTGAGGAACAACAGACACAGTGAACTACAAGTCCTTGCTGGAGCTCTGAGCTAGCTGTGGTGTGCTGGGGGATGTAATGGGAACATTGCTAATGGTGACACCTTGGAGTGGGGGACTTGGGTTCCAGCTAGTGTAATGTCCTTAAAGCACCACCCCAAGAGGCTGAGGCACTGGATGGGTACCAGCCGGACCTTTTCCACCTGTCACTCTCGTACTACAACTTGACGAAGAAGCAGGTTCACAGTTTCATTTGAATTGCCAAAGAGTATTCAGGGTTCACACCACTTCGCTCTAGACAGTCCTGTACCATGCTCCGCTCCCTCATCTGCCAAAGCTCCGTGCTTGCCCAAGACTGCTCGCCAGCATACGCCCCACAAAAGCTAGGTCCTTCACTCACGATATCCTACCACTCACCTGAGCCTGACCCGCCTCTTACTGCCTCGGACTGGGTCCCTTATTAGCAAAACTCTACCCACCTCCAGAACAACTTCCTCCGCTTCCCAATACCTCCTCTCACCTAGTTCTCACCCGCCCGAGTATTCATCCCCAGCACACGCTCCGCCCCTTATTTGCTTTCGCTTGTGTTCTTCACCCTGACCCTCATTGTCCTTCATCAGCAAACGCCCCGGGACTGGTCCGTTCTAGCAATGCCCCATATCACTTGCCACCCCACGCTCTCCCTCCCGGCTGCCCCACACTCAGACTCCCACTCGTTCTCCCGCTCGTTCTCCAGGCCCGCCCATCTCTTATAACCAGTCCACCACCCTCCCTTCACCTCGCTCCTCCCGACGGCGGAGGACCCTCCCTCCAGCCTATTAGACTCGTCGCCTCCATTCCACTTGTCCAATGAGAGTCTCGAGACCGCTCCCCGCCCCGCGCCGTGCGTCAGGTTAAAGGCAGTCTGACCCCAGCCCCACGCTGGTCACATGCCATGTGGCGCTTCAGCGGTCGGCGGGGACTGTGCGCTGTACAGCGACTGAGCTGCGGGTGAGCCACTCCTGGTGACTACAGCGAACAGGCAGGGGCGGGCCGGTAGGAGAGACTTCAGAGTCTCTGCCATCTCTGGGCGTGCGTAACAACCTCTCTGGGCCTCCTTTACCCCCAAACTTCTTGCTGGTGCCTCCAGGATCCCCAAACTTTCTTCTGGGCTCCCCAAACCAAGTATTCCTATGCCCTACTTCTATCACAGGCCCCCTGTAGGGCCTGTAAATAGGTCCTTCTCTCTGTGGCTTGGTACAGCACACTTCCCAAGAAACTGCTGTCCCAGCTACCAGAGTTGGGGGTGACATCAGTACTCCAAAGGGGGGAGCCAGGACCAGGGCATTGAGCTGACCCACTTTCCCTTCTGGATGATGACCCCAGAGAGAGTCCTGAGTGTGGGTTACCAAGGCTGTTTGAAGTAAAGATAGGCTTTGATGCGGATTTTAGCTGTGTAATTAAAAGGCAATTTATGGCTCGTTAAGATTTGCACCGACTCCTTTCTGTTACAAGGCATCGTTTAGGGCTCCATGCTGTTGTGGTAAATTTATGCCTCCTGGACTCGAACATTGTGTGGGGACTCGATTTATGGAAAAAAGAAATAAGGTGCTTTTAAAGAGTGTTTGGCTTTCATGTTCATCCAAGTCCTTATTTCAGAGTGTAGCCGAGCCCCTGTTAGTCTAGATGAAGAAACCTGGGGGTACAGGTTTCTGTGAGATTGTTGGGTAGGAAGTGTTTGAACTTTGTAAACAGCAGTAGTTGTGTATGTAGCGACCCATGAGTGAACTCCTAGCGTTTTGTCATTCAGCCTTATCATGCCTTTCCTCTCAACAATTCAACATCTACATCTAGGATTTTCTGTCTGTGAGGAAAACCAGTTGATTTTAGCATATCTCCCTGATGCTGCCAGTGACCAAATTGGTGGATTTTTTCCCCCTTCTGCCCCTACAACTTTTAAAAGAAATATTTCTGAGATATAAAAAAATTAGAAAAAATTCATAAAACATACAGTTTGAGAAAATAATTATTTTAAGTGAGTTCATTAATGCTAGGCCAGATGGCCCTGACAAGATAACTCTTTATGTGTTTTGCATAGTCATTACCACCCCCCCTTAAATTATCCATTTGCTTTTTTCTTTTTAATATCTGTGTGCAGTCCTACAGTAAGTTTACCTGCTGACTTGATACCCTGGTGAAGGTTAAAAGCTGGACTGGAAACTAGTCTTCTGAAATGTCCAAGATTTTGGAAGATGCAGGGTACAAGTTGTTTTTACTTAGTTGTCGTTATCCTACGGGGTTACCTACATATATCGCAAAGATATGCAGCCAAACAACTTTCCGGGAGACTTGCTAACTTGAGAACTTTCTTTAAACCCAGCAGGGTCCACCACAAAGTGTGGAGAGAGAAGAGTGACCAAGCCTGTGATCGTGCTCTGCAGTATAAAGTGGGGGAAAAAATCCACGGGTTCACCGTCAACCAGGTACCTGCCCTTCTATCCCGCCATGTTCAAGGTTGATAACACATCATTTTTCCTGGCAGGTGAGATCTGTCAGAGTAGAGACTCCAGTTTTGTCCTTGTATTCCCAGGACCTGGTTAGCCTCCTGACACATGGTGGGTACTCCAGACGGGTTATAATGAAATGATACCCAAGCCTTAATTGTACCCTTCAAAGCTTCCATCATTTCAGATATTAGAAAACGACACCCCCACTCTAGTAGGGCCTCAGTAAATATGCTGATGTTTGTACAACTGAGCTTGATCATTGAATGAGATCTATGCAGATGCTATTTGCTGTTCCCTAGGTCTGCTCATTCACACTCTGTGGTCAAGTATGGTTGCCTTAGATGTACATGCGATCTTTTTCTACCTATTTTATCTTGGAGTTGTAAAGAAGCAATCGTAGACCAGTATGTACTTGATTTACATTAAAGATGGGTTTTGTTGGTTCTTTTGATTGTCTTTTTTTTTTTTTAACTTTTAGATTAAAACCTTTACATTACTTTTTATTTAATGTAACTATTGAAAAAAAAAGCAGTATATGTCCGTGAATTCAGGGTTATTTTTTAAATATTTAGCAAGTTCATGGCCAGCCTGTCTTGAACACACACACACACACACACACACACACACACACACACACACACAGAGAGAGAGAGAGAGAGAGAGAGAAAAAATCAACATTTCAAATTTTTTGGTTACAGCCTTGTGTTATGCTTAAGGATTTAACAAATACGTGAGGGAAGGCAGGGCCTTTAAGCTAGCGTCCTTGTGCAGCTGTAGCAGATGACAGACTCTGAGAAGCTTGTAGCAGTAAGCAAGGTCAGAGACCCGGAGCATCAGTTCCGGAGAGATGAGTCACAAAAGCGGGTGAGAGCGTCATGCACGCTCTGAAAGGCTATACGGAGGAATTTAAGTTTATAATATAAGTCGCTGGTACTGAAGACCTTGTTCCGAATGGTACGCTCTTTTCCTGATATTTCAAACTAAAGAGAAGCTTGAAAGAAATGGTAAATCTTGTTTACCCAGATAACCATTGTTAGGTGGGTGTCACATTATCTCCTGGTTTTATGGACATTGATCATCTAAGTAAATCCAGAAACATTAAACCAGCTATACTTACTCAAGTATGAAGCCCCCCTTTTTCAGTCATTTTTGTGTCTAGGTCCCCAAGACTTAGGAGACTTGATTCTAATGGTGCCTCTGCCAGGAACTTCCTGTAGAGATGTGAACAGGTTATGTTCATGGTCTCTAAGAAAAGAGAATGATAACAGTATAGTTATAATATTGTGGATGCCCCGTGAATGAAAGAAAGAGGACTGGCTGACATGAATGCGTGGCAGGACATTGTGTGTGTGTGTCCATCTATGTGTGTCCCTGTAGGTGCCAGAGGTCTTCCTTAGGGGTGTGTCATCCTCAATCACACTACTGTATGTATGTATGTATTTATTTATTTATTTGAAACAGGTTTTCATGTAGTCCTGACTGGACCCCAATGTTCCTTGTAACCAAGTTGAAGGACACCCTTCAACTTCTCTTATCTTCCCACCTCCATCTCCCAGGAGCTGGAATTACCCATGTGCGCTCCCACACTCTGTTTCTTAGGTTGCTGAGATGGGAACTCAGGGCCTCATGCACTGCCCTCTGCCAACTGAGTTGCATCCACAGCCTTGAGATGGGTCTCTCACTAAACCTGGAGTTTACCGAGTCTGTTAGGTTGACTGCTGGCCAGGGAACTGCAGGAGTCTTCCGGTCTCTGCCTCCTTGGTGCTGTGAATATAGACACACCCTATTGTGTCTGGATTTCTGTTGGTCCTGGGGATCCAACTTAGGTCTTCTTATGTGTGCAGCAAACATTTTACTGACTTATCTATCTCCCTAGCCCCCCCCCCCCAGAACCCTTAGTTTATATTAAGGACTCTAGAGACTTCCTCAAGTATAAGGTCATTTCTCCATCTGTCCTTCCTCTGTTCCCTCCCTGGAGAGTAGGGATCATTCTTTTATTTTTTTTTAATGTTATTATTCTTGCATATTTTATGTATTTACATTTCAAATGTTATCCCCTCCCATACCTCTCCCCCCTCCTGCTGCTTCTATGAGGATGCTCCTGCTCCCACCCACCCACTCCCCACCCTGGCATTCCCCTACATTGGGGAAACGAGTCTTCACAAGACCAAGGGCTTTTCCTCCTATTGATGCTGGACAATGCCATTCTCTGCTACATTTGTGGCTGGAGTCATGAATCTCTCCATGTGTACTCATGGATCATTCATTTTTATTGCAGGCATTTATGTCATAGTTCAGTGGAAAGAACATCGACACCAGGTGGATCTTAAGAACATCGACACCAGGTGGATCTTAAGAACGTAGACACCAGGTGGATCTTAAGAACACAGACACCAGGTGGATCTTAAGAACACAGACACCAGGTGGATTTTAAGAACACAGACACCAGGTGGATCTTGGCTCAGTGGTCATTAACTTTGAGGCTTAGCTTTTCTCATGTATAAATGCGGGGCTGGTTGTCAATGCGTTCCTTGCAGTTTGTATGTAACATGCTTGGAAAGTGACTGGTAAACAATTAGTAATTAGACAGGGTATAGCAGTGCACACTTTTAACCCCAGCACTTGGGAGGCAGAGGCAGGTGTAACTCTGTGAGTTTGAAGCCAGCCTCGTCTGCAAAGCAGGTTCCAGGACAGCCAGGGCTAATATACACAAAAATCCTGTCTCAAACAAAATAGTAATTAAGACCCAAATAGCACATACTCTCATTAGCCATTAATTGGGCCTTAATTTCCTTGTCTGTGAGATCAGGAATTTGGATCAGGTGGTCTGTCCCTGTGGGGTTTTCTGGCATCTAGTTTAACACCAAATGGCCAGGTCTTTGTCAGAAAAAATAACTTGGTCAAATACTTGAAAGAGGCCCTAAATTGGATCACCAGAACCCATGTTAGAATAAAACAAAACAAAGAAACAAAAAAATGCCCCTTTCCCCCCAAAACCCAAAGATGATATCATATACTTGTAATCCCCTAAGAGAAGAGGTAGGGACAGGAATTGGTGGGTCCGTGATGCTCACTGCCCTGTCAGCCTGGCTCACTCGGCAAGTCCGAGAGTAGTGAACATGCACACACACAAGAACAGAAGCTGGCACTGCTGGTATGTTGACTGAGGCATGCTGTGTAAGTCCGCTCACACTCTCCTCCTCCCCTCAGGTCACTCCTGTCCCGGAACTGTTCCTGACAGCGGTGAAACTCAGCCATGACAACACAGGAGCCAGATACCTGCACCTGGCAAGGGAAGATAACAATAACTTATTCAGGTGTGTGCTCCTTTTAGGACCTGCATGTTCTTCAGTGTCTCCATCTAACACACCTACCATGCATCCTAAAATGAGAAGGAAAAAAACGTGCCTTGCCAGGCATGGCAGCTCACCAGGAAACCTAGTACTAGAGAGGCTGGAACAGGAGGATTGCTGCAAGTTCCAGGCGGTGTGAGTTCCAGGCCAGAGTAGGCTATAGTGTTAGAATATTTCCACTTCTCCCTTTCTACCCAAAGAGGAAGATTATACGAATTTATCTGAAGTTTCTGTCACATGGATATATTACAATTTTGCGAGAGGACTCAGTGGTTCATACATGGTAGTCAGAACGCATTTTATCAAAAGATTGTGATGCGAGAATGATTGTTTTTAATGGTGCATGGTGACCATGGGTTCAGGGATTCTGTTACAGGAGAGTAGGCTAACCCCTCGTCTCTCATTCATCATCTTTCCTGTCCCTCAGTGTACAGTTCCGCACAACCCCGATGGATAGCACCGGAGTCCCCCATGTTCTCGAGCATACCGTGCTCTGCGGCTCTCAGAAGTACCCATGCAGAGATCCTTTCTTCAAAATGCTCAACAGGTCCCTGTCCACATTTATGAATGCCTTCACAGGTAAGAAGGACGTCCTGAATCAGAACAATGTTTAGGGCGCTGGAGAGATGGTTTAGGGGTTATGAGCACTGACTGCTCTTCTAGGGGTTCTGAGTTCAGTTCCCAGCAACCACATGGTGGCTCACAACCATCTGCAATGGGTTCTGATGTGTCTGAAGACAGTGACAGTGTACTCATATACATAAATCTTTCTTTTAGATCCAATTGATAAGATATAATTGCCCACCTAAACATACAAAGCCCAGTACCATCCATCCCTTAAGAACATTAATAACAACCTTTAAATACATAGAGCAGACTCTTAACATCACCTGCCATGGCTTCTCCCCCTCTCCCTCCTGTCTCTTCATATACATAAATCTTAAACAAGAAAGAAAGAAACAAACATGTTTGGTCCATCAGGCTCCAGTAGATAAATTATTTTATAGGAATAAGAGTGGACTTAATGTTGTAGAGTAGTTTCTTTTAAATTTTATTTATTTTTACATCCCAACTGCAATTTTCCCCTCCTTTTCCCCACTACTCTCCCCTTAACTTTCTCAACCCTCAGCATCTCCTCCTCTGTTTCCCTCCAGAACAAGGCTGGCCTCCATGGATGTCAATCAGCCATGGTATATCATATCACGTAGCAGAGGACTAGGCACCTCCTCTTCTAGTAAGGTTAGAAGAGGCAACCTGGTAGCAGGAGAGGGTCCCAAAAGCAGGCCACAGAGTCAGAGACAGCTCCTGCTCCCACTGTCAGGAGTCCCACAGTAAGACCCAAGCCGCACAACTATATTCTATGCTCGGAAGACCTAGGTCAGTTATCAGTCCTGTACTAGGTGTAAAACATTAGAAGCTGAATTATTTTAGGAAAACCATATCTTGATTAGATTATTAAAATGTAAGTACTAGGGGCTGTCAGGATGGCTCCGTTGACAAAGTGCCTGCCCCACAAGCGTGAGGACTCACATTTGGAATGCTAGCACCCATATGAAAGCCAGGTATACTGGTGTGTATTTATAATCTCAATTCAGGAGAGGTGGAGGCACAAGGATCTTTTGACTTTTCTAGCTAGTCCAAGTCACGGGGCGAGCTCCAGTGTAACAGCCTGTGTCAAAGTAAGGAGAGTAATGGGCAAGAGTATCAGCGTGAACCTGTGGCCTCCATGTTCACACAAGCTCCTGCGGACACGCATCTAAGCATGCAAACACGCACACACTCATACATGTGCACACACATTTAACAAGTAGATAAATGAAACCCAGAGTCTTAGAACGGTGGTGTGGGAGTTTTTTCCCAATAAAGTTCAGAACAATTTTGGGGCTGTCCCTACAGGTTCTACAGTGTCATGGTTGATGTATGTATTGCTTAAATTAAATCAGTCGCTCAACCTTATCAATTAAACAAGTCAAGCAGTCAATCAAATGAAAGCGTAGGGAAGGTGACTGACTAGTTGGCGCTGATGTCTCTTCAGAGAAGACTTTGGGATTTGGGGGAGGCCAAGGCTCAGGGTGCCGAGCAGAGTGGAAATAACGCAAGCATGGCTTCCGCTTCCTGTTTTCATGGGAGGGAAATACTGAAGGATGTCGACCGGTGAGACTTCGATGTAATGAGTTTCCCCGGGCATGACACATTTCAAGATCTCACGCTTCATTTCTCCCCAGCCAGCGATTACACGATGTATCCGTTTTCCACACAAAATCCCAAAGACTTTCAGAACCTCCTCTCGGTGTATTTGGATGCCACTTTCTTCCCGTGCTTGAGGGAACTGGACTTCTGGTATGTAATGATGAGTTATAGGATTGGTGCTTTGGTCGTCTGCTCAGCACCGTGACTTATTTATCCCGTTATCATTTATTCAGGCAGGAAGGATGGCGACTAGAGCATGAGGACCCGAGCGACCCTCAGACGCCCTTGATCTTTAAGGGGGTCGTCTTCAACGAGATGAAAGGGGCATTTGTAAGTGTTCCTCCCCGCTTCTGCTGCACTAAGGTTGTCTTTTAAAGAAATCTGTGTATTTGTATGTCACATGCTCGTTCATGAGTACGGGCTCTAATGTGCCACATGCATAACATGTCACACGCATGTGGCGGTCATGACAAGCTGAGGTGCTGGTGCTTGCCTTCCACTTGGTTTGGAGTGGGTTCTCCTATTTTTCACATGAGGCATTCTGGCCCATGAACCTCTAGAGCATGTCCTTTTTTTCTACCTCCCATCTTGCTATGGGAGCGCTGAGCTTAGGGTGGGTTGCTAACACATCCACCTTTATGTGTGTACTGGAGATTTGAACTCAAATCATCATGCTAATGCTTTAACTACTGAGCCATCCAACTTTGTTAAGTTTTGAAAAGTATGGGTGCTTGCGATATAGGAGACCTGTTGTTAGTTAGTCTCCTGATCTCGCTCCTTAAACTATCTGGAGTCTATACTGTGAGCAGAACCCTTCAACGGTAGAAGGGCCTGGTGTCATTATACATGATCTGGAGTGTGAAGGCCTTCCCTGGTCTTCCCTACTCTACCAGAAGTACATAGATGGTTCGCGTATTTCAGGGCACTCAGATTCTTGTGGTCCCTTTAAATAGCAAGCTTGTTATCCTTTATCCTCCATTTGTATCATTTTGTTCGTGAGACCCCATGATAGTACCATCCTTTGGTCTGTATAGTTAATGGACCAAGGAATTCTTGCTCATCTGTCCTCCTCCCACCATGACGTTCTCTCTGACTTAGCTGGGCAGTAGATGAAAGACAAACTTCTCAGTCAAGAGAGCCAGTCCCCAGCTCCCGTGCACAGATTACGAGTAACTTGGCTGCCAACTTAAACTGCACCTGTGTAGCTGTTGGGTGGCGTTTGATTGACGAGAATTTTCATGAACTTATCTATTTTCAATTTCAAGACAGACAACGAGAGGATATTCTCCCAGCACCTCCAGAACAAGCTTCTTCCTGACCACACATACTCCGTGGTTTCTGGAGGAGACCCACTGTGCATCCCAGAGCTCACGTGGGAGCAGCTGAAACAGTTCCACACTACTCACTATCACCCAAGCAATGCCAGGTAGTGTTGGGTGTAGAGGTTTGGTGGTAGATCGATCAATAGTGGACTTGCTTGCGTTCTTACGTTGAGTGATATGGCGTCTCATTTAGTGAAGAAACATTTGCCGAACAGATCCGTTGCTCTGGGTACAGTTGCATTGTTTTAGTTCATCTACAGATCCTACAGGAGGAATCGCTGTAAATATCAATAGTCATAACTCTCAGTTGGCAGTGTTTAGTGGTTACAGCCTTTAGAGTCACCTCTGCTGGAGTCCCAGGTCCCCATCCTGCTCCGTGTCAAGGCCGTCTTATATATAGATCTTATATATGGTAGTGTCCACTCTGGGACTAATGTTCACCATACTCACGAAGCCTTCTGTTGTCTGTGGCGGAATTGAACTTTATTTTTTGTCGTTAGTTTTTTTTGCTGTGTGTGGGGGCGGGGGCAGGTGTGCGCTCACACACATGCGTGCATATGCGTGTGTTTCTGTTGCTTTGCTTGGTATTGTTTTATTTTTTGAGGCAGGGTCTCACTGCTTAGCTCTGGCTAGTCTCAAGTCTACTATGTAGATCAGGTGGCCTCAAACTCAGAGAAATCCACCTGCTTCTGACTTCTTTAAGTGCTGGGATAAAAGCATGTGCCACCATCCCAGACTAATAATTGGATATCACATGGTAGCTCTGATGGAAAAGGAAGATGGTCTCTGGGATGTGTAGTCTTTTTGTTCTGGATGGTGACTTAAGTGTAGTGTATTAAAAACATGTAATTGTAATTGTAGCCTGAAGTTAAGTTTTACGAAGTTCCTTATTTTGGGCTGTCAATCTTAGTTATATTCTTGCATACATTACGTATCATAGGAACTCATTTGGCTTCTGCAGTGCCAAAATATTAATTTATGTTATATTTAACGATTTAACCAAATCCTCCTGTTCGCCGTGTGTAGTTAAACTGCCTTAAAACACAGAAGTAGTCCTATATGCAGTTCAGGGGAAGATTAGCTTGGCACACCCTGGTACCCTCTGTTATGCAAAAGCTTTGGATGTTATTTGTCCCCATCTCATGCAAATAAAGTGCTGTGTTTCCTGGACTTTGTAGGTTCTTCACTTATGGAAATTTTCCACTGGAAGATCACCTGAAGCAAATTCATGAGGAAGCCCTGAGTAAATTTCAGAAAATGGAGGAGAGCACAGCGGTGCCTGCCCAGAAGTACTGGGACAAGCCTGTGAGTACCCACTCCACCTTTGTCGGCGTTTCAGTCACACCTGTTAAATGTACCACAGACTGGATCATGCAATGATGCTTTGAGAAGTTGCCCTGGGCTGCACAGTAAGCTTTTCAAGACTGAGAGAATGGTTATTGGTGACAGCCAAGTGTTTGACATGTCCAGATAATCTGTGGTTAAGACCTTTACTACTACGTGCTTGCCTGAGGTATCACGTCATTTTGCAGAGGGAATTCCATATAACGTGTGGCCCAGACTCACTAGCTACGGATGCTACCAAGCAAACGACTGTCAGCGTTAGCTTCCTCTTGCCAGAGTAAGTACGTGTTGTAAAATTTATGCTTGTCAGCAGTAAGAAAACATACAGATTAGAAGGCTAGATAATTCTCCAGGGCTTATGTAATGGGCAGGTGGGAGGATTAAAAGAATCAACCGAGTTTTAAGATAAAGAACAAATGCCAAGGTTTTAATAACATCAAAATGGAATAGGGAAATCAATTTTGCCAGCCAATCAGAGAAAAATATTTTTCTATTTTTTTTTATTTTTTTTTAAAATTAATTTATTTATTATATATGAGTACACTGTAGCTGTCTTCAGACACACCAGAAGAGGGCATTGGATCCCATTACAGATAGTTGTGAGCCACCATGTGGTTGCTGGGACTTGAACTCAGGACCTCTGGAAGAACAGTCAGTGTTCTTAACCGCTGAGCCATCTCTCCAGCCCAAAAAGTATTTTTCTTACTGTACACACACACACACACACACACACACGCACACATTCACAGGTGGTCTCTACAGTTCAGTCTGGCTTGGAATTGGCTGTGTAGCCAAGAGTGACCTTGCACCCTGCCTCTACCTCTCAAATGCTGTGATAATAAGTATGTGTCACTACTCCTGGTTTTTAATGCAGTGCTGGGAAATGAACCCAAGCTTTCAAGGCTAAGGCAAGGACCCTACCAACTGACCCACACTCCCTTTCCTACTTAGTATATATTCCTGTTAATTAATTAGTATTAAATGCTTCCAGAAAAGAGACTGGTTTTAATTGTTTAACTTGGGGGTGCCGGGGGCGGCAAGGATCACTGATCCACTTCAGAAATAAACATCCTGTGAATGCTGTTCTCTGGAGAATATGCCACAAACAAGATTCAGGCCCTGAAGAGCATGTAAGAAAGGAAAGACAGGCTCTTCCACCCTGCCCGAGCTCTGGCTGCTACCCATAACTCCACCTTCCTCTATGGTGCGGACATGGTCCTTTTGCAGAACCTACAGTATATCAAATACATGGTAGACCTTGTGATAGCATTTGATGCATAGCTAAATTAATTCTCTGGTTCTGAGCCACCCCACCCCCATCCCATATAGTTAGTAAAATAAAGTACAAATTTAAGAATTTCTGGGAGAAATTAGGTTTGATTGGAGATGCAGGTATTAATTAAAGAGTGGCAGCTGATGCTATGAGCTCTTAGGGCTGTTGAGATGGCTCGTTAGTAAAGGTTGTACAATCTAAGCCTGAGAGCCGTGCTCAGTCCCAGAACGCCGGGTGTGGAGACACAAACTCCCAATATCAGTGCTTGGGTGGAGTGCAAAGATAGACAGATCTTTGGGGCTCTCTTTCCAACCAGCCAAGCAGAATAAGAAACTTCTAGTAAAAAAACAGAGAGCCTGTCTGAGAAGGTAAGGTAGATGTCATCTAAGGACCAATGGATGGGGTAGACTTCTGTTATGTATGCACGTGCACAGCTACAAACGCACATGTTTACACACACGCACACACACACACACACACACACAGTTTTAAAGAAGAAAATACGCCACAACTACTGGGGATGAATCTGGGGGAGATGGGGGTTGGGGAGAGACTGAGAGGTGTGGAGGGAGGAGAAACTGCAGTCAGGATGTAATGTATGAGAAAAGAATAAAAAATTAAAATGTATCTGTATATATGTACTACATATGTGTGTATAACCACCAGGAGGTGTTTTAATGTATCTGTCTTACTGACCATCACTTATGTCTGCTCCCTCAATGCAGTATCACCAACACCTTTGAAGCCTTCACCTTGAACCTTCTGTCTTCCCTCCTGATTTCCGGCCCTAACTCCCCTTTCTACAAAGCTTTGATTGAGTCTGGACTTGGCACAGACTTCTCTCCCGACGTTGGGTAGGTTGGTTGTACTCCTTTGGTTGGATTTGACTGACTTGAACAGTTTGACTTACTGATATGAGTAGGATCCCACATAGGTGATTGACTGGTGAACTGACTGGTTGGGTTTCAATTGACATGATTGATTTAGTTAATTTGATTAATTGAATGATTTTCCCTGGTTGGCCTTGGCATTTTTTTGTCCTCCTGCCTCAGCCTCTTGGATAAGTAGGATTAGAGGCCTGTGTTCTAAGGCCTGGATTTATTGGTCTTTTATATCAATACCACTTACTTTGTGTTTTAAAATTATTAGTTCATGTTCCTTAAAATATTAAGGTGTTCTAAAACAGCGGTTCATTGTTTCCAGAATTATTTTATCATAATGTTAAAGGTTAAGTAGTACTGACTTTTAGAATTATTTAAAAGGGTATGGTTGTACATTTGACTACATTTTGGGAGCAAGCGGTTGAGATTGCTTTAATGTGTTCTCTAGTGGGACGTGATGTAAAAGTCTCCAGTCCTGATGTCAGTAAAGTACATCCCAAATGACAGTGCTTGGCTTCTGATGGTTTGCCCATTTCTGCTTTTTAGATATAACGGCTACACACGGGAGGCTTACTTCAGCGTCGGGCTCCAAGGGATTGCAGAGAAAGATGTCAAGATGGTCAGAGAGCTTGTAGACAGGACAATTGAAGAAGTTATAGAGTACGTGTGTGTGTGTGTGTGTGTGTGTGTGTGTGTGTGTGTGTGCATGCACGCACGCGCATGCGCACATGCACACGTGTCAGAACACCCACTTCCATCCTTCCTCCATGAGCGTTCTGTGGGAAGGAGACTGAGCTATCTCGACTCCTGGTAGCCTCCTCTCGACATCATGGGACGTGTGTTGGTTCAGTTGAGTTCACATGTCCTTGAGCTTTACTCTGGATTTCTTTCTGACACATAGGAATGCAGTGGTATGACATCTCCATGCATTTCCATGATTTGTTCTTATTTTTCTTCCTCATGCTGTCTCCTTCCTCCCCCACGTGCATGAATATGTATATTATATCTCACTTGTTTAATTATCTCATTACTGCCCCTGCAGCTGTGTGCCTCCGAGACCTCTCTCTCTTCCCAGCGTCTCATTTGTTAATTCGTGTGTCTTCTCTTCTTTTAGGAAAGGCTTTGAAGATGATCAGATTGAAGCTCTGCTTCATAAAATCGAAATCCAAATGAAGCATCAGTCGGCCAGTTTTGGCATGGCCCTGACGTCAGTACGTGATCTTGTTGCCACCACGGCTTTCCCTTCTGTTTGATCTTGGTTTTATAACTACTGGTTCTCTATGGTTTTTGTTTGTTTTTTTATTGATGGTGTGTATTGTTCCTTTTTTCTTTTTCTTTCTTTATTTTTTTAGCTTTATTTTAGACAGGGTCCAGCCACGTAGCTGTGGCTGGCTCCAAGCTTAGCTCTCCCTTAGCCTCCTGGACGCCAGGGTTACAGACATGCACCATGATGCTCCCTGTGGTTCTTGACAGCACTAAAGTTATTGGTTAATACTAATAATTGGTTTTCATCTGAGTCTTGAACTTCTACTATCCTGAATCAAATACAAACATACTTCTGGTTGAATTTCATTTTTCTATCATTTTATTTTTTAAAAATATATGTGTATGAGTGAATGCCTTTGAGAATTTATGCTCATTGTGTGCATTCGGAAAGCCCTGGGCCCCAGAAGAGGGTACTGGATACCCTAGGAACCTAGCATGGGTCCTCTGCAAGAGCAGTAGCTCTCCTCACCACTGAGCCGTCTTGTCAGCCCTTTTTGTTGTCGTCTGATTAGCTTGCTTAATTGTCTGACAGTTTTGTTTTCTTTTATTTGCTTGGATGTATATATGTAAGTTGCAGACATATATACACACACACACACATATATATGTGTGTATGTGTATATATATATATATATATATATATATATATATATATATGAAGGTGTGTATGTTTCTGGTGTGTTATCTGGAGACTAGAGGGCACACATATTGCACTTTAGCTGCTGTCCACTATTTATTATTTATTTATTTATTTATTTATTTATTTATTTATTTATTTATTTATTTTTACTTAAGACTGGGTGGCTCACTGGCTTCTCACTTCATAGGCAAGGCTGACTGGACAGTGAGCCACAGGAACCCACCTGTCTCTTGCCTTCCCAGCATGCATCACCATGCTTGGCTTTTTTTCTTCTTTAGGTGGGTTCTGAAGATCAAAGGAAGATGGATGTGTTTGTTTGCAGAGCAAGCATTTCCCCAGCTTAGCTATCTAACCAGCCCTTAACTTGGCTATTTAGGCATATTATGTTTTTATACCGCTAATACACTATATATCATAAACAAAACAGAGTTAGTAGGCCTTTCTCCAAACAAGTAATGACTTAAATTTTGTTGTAAATGGTTACATCTTGGGGCAGGGCAATAATAGGGATTAATTAAACCAGGGGCCTTGATCACACCAGAAAATTGCTGTACAAGCTAAACTATATCTCGAGCCCTTGACCATGAGATTTTAATTAGACATGATAGACTGGCATGCCTTTTATGTGTAGGGTGGGGCAGCCTAGTTTTTCTGAGGTAATAACAGTGCGTTGTGTATTTAAAATTCTTTGTTCTAGTATATAGCTTCTTGCTGGAATCATGATGGGGACCCCGTGGAGCTCCTGCAAATGGGAAGTCAGCTGACTAAGTTTAGGAAGTGCCTTAAGGAAAATCCAAAATTTTTACAAGAAAAAGTAGAGCAGTATTTTAAGGTAAGAAATTTAGAGAATCTGTTGTCTATAACTTAGTAGGTAGATTTCAAAATATTCAACTGTGACATTGAGAATTGTGAAGGCAGTGATCACAATATAAGTAAGTAGGTTCTGTTTATAGATTTTTATATATACATATGTCCGTGTCTTTATAATAAATACAGGTGTTGCACAGCTTAAATCCTTCTTTTGAGA
This sequence comes from Rattus rattus, assembly GCF_011064425.1. Lineage (NCBI taxonomy): Eukaryota > Metazoa > Chordata > Mammalia > Rodentia > Muridae > Rattus > Rattus rattus. The sequence goes on from NC_046167.1 coordinate 20,500,028, forward strand.
TTGCAGTGCAGATTCAGTCCTTAGTTAGAGTAATATGCATCTATAGACTGAATTATGGATGCTTAATTCCCTGCTTTCTAGCAAGCCGTGCTTAGCTGTCAGTTTTCTGGTATACTCTACTTAATTACCCAGTGTCACAGAGACCTATTTTGAAAGCTTTCTTGTAATGATTGCCATTGTTTGGGACAAGGAATATAATAATTTGACCTGTGATTTCTGTGTTCTATATATCCACCCCCTCACATACTTTGATTGATTTAAGTCCAAGCTAGCTTTGAGCTTTCAACCTTCCTGCCTCTGCCTCCTAAGTGTTGGGATTACAGACAAGCACCATCACTTCTAGCTGTTACGTGAGTTCTTACTGGAATCTAATCCACTCCCCTCTCCTTGTAGACTTCCAGTTGAACATTGTGTGCATATGCTGAACTGTTGAAGGAAATAACAGAAGCATTCTAAGAGCACATTCTTTTATATTTGGTCAGTGTCTGTTTTGTCCACGTAACTCATAAACTGATGAATCATTAATTTTGTTCCAGAGGTGGGTGTGGTGGCACATGCCTCTGATCCCAGAGCTAGGGGAGCAGAAGCAGGAAGATCAGGAATCAAAGGTACCCCTGTCTCCATAGTTAGGTTTGAGGCCATCCTGGGCTACCTGAAACCCTGTCTCGAAACAAACAAAATATCATATTGTAGTTCTAGACTTTCAGGAATTCTTAGTGCTAGATAAACATTAATTTTAAGTTTTTGGATCTTTAATGTAATTCAAGATATTAGGTAGTGCAGGTTTTCTTTACAACCAAGATGTGCATTTTGGGAAACACAGGGGTTGCAATAGGCCTGATTGGTTCACATACCAACCAGAGAACAGGTTTGCTTATGAGGGTTTCATATGACCTGTGCGGCCACAGTGGCCAAACAGGCCTAATGAAGTTCTCATCATTAACAGAACGCTAAGCCCAAGTCATGCTGCTCTCGAATGTTTTAATTCGTTCAAATTTAGTGTCACCCAGTCGTGTTTTAATCCGGGTTGTTGTTGCCCTGGTTCCCACAGAACAATCCGCACAGGCTGACTTTATCCATGAAACCAGATGACAGGTATTACGAAAAGCAAACTCAGATGGAGACGGAAAAGCTGGAGCAGAAGGTGAATTCTCTCTCCCAGGCGGACAAAAAGCAGATCTACGAGAAAGGTCAGACCGATTTGGGGTGATGTGACTTTCTAGATTCATGTGTGTGACAGATCCGATCTGTGTGATTGACTTGATGTTCCTTGGGCGTAAACTTGGGACGCTGTGCGAGCTAGGCAAGCGCTGCCCCTCACTCAGCTCTGTCTCCAGCCTGGCACTGCCTTGTGTGCCACCATAGGAGGGAGGCTAAGGTGGCAGGCATGAGAAAGGCTATCGCAGCCCATCCAGAGTCAAGGTCACTTGCCTGTGCTTGGCTAGCTTTCTTCATTTTTACACAGTTCAGAGCCCAGCTCAGGAATGGTGGCACCTACATTCAGGGTAGGTCTTCCTACCTCAGTTAGCTCAATCCGGACAGACAGTCCCCTCACAGACATACCCAAGTCAGCCTGGTCCAAGTATCTCTAGGTTGCATCAAGTTGAGGATTGAAATAGAGCAGTAGCAAAGACGTTAACGACGATGCTCGTCTTATAGAAGGTGTTTTTCCTGTACGCATGCGTGACAGAGCCCCTTTAAAGTAGGTAAGCACAGTGCCGGTACCACAGTGGTTGTTTTAACCACTCTGGGTTTTAAATCGTGTAATTCAGTAGTTGGAAATTCTGTGGGTGAAATAAAGTGCAAACAGAAAATGCCTGGATGTGGGAAAAGGTTTATTAAGGCTAGTCATCAGTGTCTTTAGTGACTGACTTGCATAAAAGACGAAGGTCCTCACCACAAGGGACCTTTTGATTTGAGAAAAGGAAAAAGTAAGATAGCCGAGTGTTTCAGATAATGACTGAATGATAATGACAAGCGAGGAGCAATTGGAGTGCCCAGGAAGCTGCAGAATCTCGCAGTGACATCGGTTTGCGTAGACATGGAGCGGCAGTCCCTTGTCCACCGTGGGGATCAGATCCTCTCAGCTTGTGGCCTCAGTGGCTCCTGGTGCATCTTGGATAATGAAGAATAGCACATTCAGACCCTAAAACCTCCAAACTCCAAACCTGACAGGCAGGTTCCTTTGGGTTTTTTCACTTTCTGTTTCCTTGTCTCTTCTTTTTCTCCACTTCAGGCTTAGAATTGCAGAAGCAGCAAAGTAAGCATCAAGACGCCTCCTGTCTCCCGGCACTAAAAGTCTCTGACATCGAGCCCACCATGCCTTTCACCAAGTTTGACATCGCCCTCTCAGGTCATCATCAAGCCATTCCCACGGGTGCCTGGGTTCTTTGACTGTGTTGAATCGCAATTTGCAAACAGGCAGGGGCAGGTTTTAGATGTTTTCCAGAAAACATCTCAATGAACAGCCTGTTTATATGGCTCTGCTGTTCGTATGCCTTGCAAATTGTTATTGTTTGGTTTGTATGTGCACATATGTATGCATGTGTGTGCCCAGTGCGTGTGCGTGTGTGTGTGTGTGTGTGTGTGTGTGTGTGTGTGTGTGTGTGTGTGTGCCTAGGCCAAAGGCCAATCTTGGTTTAATTCCTCAGGTGCTTTCTACCTGTCCTCACTGGTACTAGGATTTTGCAGTTCAGCCAAGCCGCAGATCCGAGAGAACTACCCTCCTCCATCTCCCAGCTCAGGGATTACCGGCGTGTACCTCCACCACCGGCTCTTTTTTTAAAAAGGAGATTGTAAGGATCCAACTCAGGCCTTTGTTTGCACCAACTGAGCTTTCTCCCGGCCCTTGAGAATTATTTTGAAGAAGAGGATGTGGTAGGGTAAACCTCTGGAGGAGTTAGGCAGTGATGGCAGGGAAAGGGCCTGGGGTGCTGTTGGACTCCTATCTCACTGCTTACAAGACCCCAGGCTAGCTTGTGGCTGGTGGCATGGGAGACAGTTATCTCTAGAATAGCGTGTTCCTGAAAGATGATAGCAGGTGAATGAACTCCTGAGTGGCCATGGATAGTTTTTGATTCAGACCAGTGTTGAGCTTTAATGCGCACTGTGGAGGACGGGATTTGATTCGATATGATTTGATCTTGGAACAACTGAGAGTCTCCTGTGTGCTAGGCAAGCACTTGATGACAACCCCAGCTTAGGTACACTGTTTCCAGTGAGTTATCTCCAATCTGCCTTGCATATTTTAACAGTGAATATCTCACTTGTAATAGGTGTGTAATAGGTTTGTGTAGGCACGTGGGGGGTGTTTCTAGATATTGGGGTTAATGTTTTAATCTATAGATTTTTATTTTTCCATTTTCATATGTTGGCATGGATGTTGTGTATATACATGTATGTGGTTGTGGGAACGTGTGGGAGCATGTGCATGTGGAGGTTGATATTGGGGATCATTCTCCATTGACCTTGTACATTATTTATTAAGGCAGTGTCTTCCAACCTAGAGTTGACTATTAGGGCTACTCTTTCTAGACAGCCTTTTCTGGGGAGTTCCATCTCCAACCTTTATGGCTAAAACTACAGGTGGCTGCTATGCCCATGTGATATTTTACATGGATGTCTCTCCAGAGATCCAAGCTGTGGTCCTCATGCGTGTAAGGCAGGAACCTTACCTACCTAGCAATCACCCCAACCCCTCTTATAATTTATTTAGATGTAAATCTCATTAATTTTCTCTAATTTTCTGTCTCTTTCATAGGGACAATAAATCGATCATCAACAAAAGTTTTCATTCCTCTTTCAGCGTAGGGCACTGTGCTAGGTGGAGAAATGTAAAATAGAACCCCAAAAGCCTACCCCAGAGATGGGGGGACACCCTAAGGTCATGAGGTCCTAGGGACATTGAGGGCTTGTGGAGGACAGGGCATTACACACTACTCAGTGCGGGAGACTACCAGTGTGTAGATTAGATGCTATGATGCAGTCAGATGTTGTGAGCCTGACCATGTTGTGGACCTAACTGTGTTGATGAAGGGAAGCACTCGGTAGAGGGCTCAGTTATGGGTGAAACGGACACTGAGATGCTGCAGAAATCAGCTGGAAGTTCAGAAAAATAGGATCCTTCTCCATCTCAGTGCCTCAGCAAGCAGGGATGACCTAACACTGCAAAGGGTTTCAGTGTCAGACCTGTAGGAAAGTGCAGTGGGAAACCTGTATCTGCTGTAGGAAATAAACAGGGCATTTCTGTGTTCTTCCAAGTCTTAAGCCTTCATCCTTGAAAAGCAGTAGTGTGATTCCTTAAGAATGATTAGGGGCCAGAGGTGTAGTTCAGAAGGGAGAGAACTTGCCTACCATGCACAGAATCTTGAGCCCCCCAGCATCATATTAAAAACCAAGTGAGAGGGCCCCTACCTGTAATCCCAGCAAGGGAGGTCAAGAGTCCAAGGTGATCCTTCACCAAAGCATCTAGTGTGAGAACAGCCTTGGATACATGAAACCCCAGTTTCAAAGACAACAGCAACAAAACCACTGAAATGTGATCAGTTAAAGCAAGAGCACTGCTTTTGTTTTCCAGCCGGAGACGTCCCTGTGCAGTACTGCCCGCAGCCCACCAACGGCATTGTGTATTTCCGAGCCTTTTCCAGTTTAAACACGCTGCCGGAGGAGTTGAGGCCCTTCGTGCCTCTCTTCTGCAGTGTGCTGACCAAGTGAGTGAGTTGTGGAACACAGTAGGTGCACATCCATGCTTGTCATCGTGTGTGTGTGTGTGTGTGTGTGTGTGTGTGTGTGTGTGTGTGTGTGTGTCTGTGTCCTTTGTGTATTTGTGTTATGCCCTGTTACGCCCTTGTGATGGTAGTCATCTCCCAGGGAGTCATTTTGTTTCATAAACTTAGCGTCACAGTATGTACAAGCTATTTGCTCTCTTACAGTCATATTTTCTTATATAAATAATGTTACAATATTAATCTGTGGATGGATTATACTTATGAAGGCATCTGAACAGATAGATTGCCAAAGATCTTGAAGAAAGGGGAATATACCTAGTCAGGAAGTAGGAACAACTCAGTGTAAGGAGTAGCTACAATTTGAGGGATGTCTTTGCAGAGTTTGGTGGACTCCTCTGCTTCTCTCCCGAGCTAACTCTGCAGCGGCTGCTTTCCCCACAGCCCAGGGTGGGTACGGATAGTTTTGGAATCGTGCTTGGAGTTTTCCTTGACAGTGGTAAGCTGAGAGGAAGCAGCTGCCGAGTTCCCCTCCTCTTCTAGTACAATAAAGGGAACCAAGGCTGGGACATGGCCCAGCAGCCCTTGCTGCCACTGCTGAGGACTGGATTGCCGTGGAAAATGTCCCTGATCCTTGGGACATTCTGTCCCCAATCTCAACCTTTTTAGTAACTCCCACTTTTTGCACTTTTAAACCAGTTTTCAGGGCCCCTCTCAGTAGTCCTCTGGGCTCAGATTGATAATGCTTCTTCTAGACACATCAACACGCAGAATTTCTCAGATCCCTCCCACCCCGTTGCCAGATATTGGAGCAAATGAAGTCTGTGTGAACGTGTGTAGGAGGAAGAGAGTACTCAGGAAAGACGTACGAGCTAAAGGCTGGAAAAGCATGCTCAGCCTGTTGTCTTTACTAAGAGACAGTAGCTACTAAAGCGTTTGGCTAGGGTCCTGAGCACTGGACATGAGCTCCAAATGGAGAAACGGATTCGTACTTCTGTGAGAGGGCACGTGAGCTGTGTAGAGGGTTAATGCCAACAAATTCAAAGCTGCGCAGTGTACAGCAGGTACAGAGAGCTGTGGTTATGACTTAGCACACATACGTAACCTGTTGGAGGGTGTGGAAATGGTAGGCACAGCTGGTAGCTCGGGCATTACCTGGGTGGGCTCCCGTAACTCGGCTATCTTCTTGCTCTTCAGGCTGGGTTGTGGCATCCTCAACTACAGAGAGCAAGCTCAACAGATCGAGCTGAATACGGGAGGCATGACCGTCACCCCCCGTGTGCTCCCTGATGACTCGCAGCTGGACACCTACGAGCAGGTAGGCAGCCCATCATGCCCCATCATACTGTAGACAAAGGCTGGTTTCCAGGGTGTCCTCGTTCGTCATGGTACCCTAATTAATTTTTGTCTCGTGTCTTTCTTTGGGGATACAGGGTGTGTTATTTTCATCCCTCTGCCTGGAGCGGAACCTGCCAGACATGATGCATCTGTGGAGCGAAATATTTAACAAGTAACTTTACTCACACCATATATTAATAAATGGGGGTGTGGCATATCTAACTCTGAAATGCTCTGCCAAGTGATTTGTCTCACTTGTCAGATTCTAGTCTCGTTTTACTCGCAATTAATTCCAAAGCACATGGGATCATTTGAAAGATGCTGAGTTCCTCTGTGATAACTCCCCTGGGTGTCGGAGTGGAGCTGGGTCACTCTCTAAGCCTTCCCTCTCCTTTTGTAGCCCATGCTTTGAAGAAGAAGAGCACTTCAAAGTGTTGGTGAGGATGAGCGCTCAGGAGCTCTCCAACGGGATCCCAGACTCCGGGCATCTCTACGCAGCCCTCAGAGCAGGCAAGACACTCACGCCTGCAGGGGACTTGCAGGAGACCTTCAGTGGGATGGATCAGGTGGGCACCAGCAAGGCCACGTGCTGGTCCTAGATGAGCAAGGGTTCCGGGAGTTGGTAATGTTCTCCAGTCATACGTGATTTCACCTCAGAAAGCTAACCTTCTAGAAGCTGCCTTTGGTGGTTTGTGCTTAGATCCTAGTGCCAAAGAGGCCGAGACAGGCAGATCCCTGAGCATTGCTGGCTGGCCAGCCTAACCTGTTTGGGGAGTGCCAGGCCAGTGAGAGACAGTGTCTCTTTAAAAAGGTGGGCGGTTCCTGAGAAATGGAAGCTGAAGATGTCCTCTGGCCTACACACACACACACACACACACACACAGCCTTCATGGAGGAAAGTGTGTTTCCTTTCTTCCTTGTACTTCACAATCCTTCAGCTTCACCCAAGCTGGCAGTTAGCACACATGTACACACAAATCCAAGACACATCCAGTGGCCAGTCACGACCTGTGTTAGGGATGTCTGCTCTTCAGACCTGTCCAGAGAGGGGACAGACAACTGGAAACTATGAAATTACTGCTGACATGAAAATTACAAGGCGCCAAAACGATGTGCCGTGGAGACACACTTTTCTACAACTCTGCCAAACTCCAGAGCATCACAAATCGCACTCTGGCATTAGTTATTCTCCTGCTAGTCTGATAAATGTCGTAACCAAAGGCAATGTAAGGAAGAAGAGACCTTTAGCTCGTTCCCAAGGGATGGAGTCTATCCTGGAGGGAAAGGCATGGCATCATGAGGCAGAAGCAGAGACCGGTGTGTACAAGCTATTGGCTTTCTTATAGTCATATCTGCTTATTGTGACCCCTCTACTTCCTAGGAGCTCCATAGCCTCCCCAGACATCACCCTGACCTTCCGGGGATCAAGTGTTTAAATGAGTCTTAGGGGTGCTTTTCTCATCACAAGCGCCACAGCTGTCCTGTGAAGTCTCTGAACTGTGCAGTGTCTTGACTGTCGGTGTGGTCTGACTATGTCTGCCTCCTATGGTTCAGGTGAAGGTGATGAAGAGAATTGCGGAAATGACAGACATCAAGCCCATCCTGAGAAAACTACCCCGGATCAAGAAGTATCTACTAAACTGTGACAACATGAGGTGGGTGTCCCACCTGTCCCCAAACAGCTGTTAGGAGTCACACCATTTTGTCAAGTGTTATTTTGAGGTATTTTTCATTTGAAGATGAAATTACCTGAATTTATCTTTAAGAGAGAAAGTGTGTATCATTTGGGCGTTAGGTTACAGGATTCACTCTAGACTTTAGTGTGCCGAGAGAATGAAAAGAATTGCATTTTAACTTAGTAAACGTTGTATGAAGTGGAGAAGAAAGCAACTAATTAAGTTCTAGAACTGTGGGCTGGAGAGATGGCTCAGCGGTTAAGAGCACTGACTGCTTGGTTCAAATCCCAGCAACCACATAGTGGCTCACAACCATCTGTAATGGGATCTGATGCCCTCTTCTGGTGTGTCTGAAGACAGCAGTAGTGTAGTTTACTTCCTCCTGGAGGCAGGAGAAAGGGCCACAGGTGGGTACCCTCCTGGCTTGCTCAGCCTGCTGCTTCCTTATGGAACTCAGGACCACCAGCCCAGGATGGCACCACCCACAGTGGGCTGGGCCCTCCCCCATCAGTCACTGATTAAGGGAATGCCCTACAGCAGGATCTTACAACGCATTCTTCTCAGTTGAGGTTCCCTCTCAGAGAACTCTAGCGTGTTCGAGGTGATAGAAAACTAGCCAGGACAACGGAGGTCTTGAAACAGTTTGCACACATTACATTAGCTCTCTGCCCTCAGGCTCAGGCACACATGGAGATGAATTATCAGTAATTTACATGCAGTGCCTTGCTACCGCTAATACTGATTATTAGTGGATTGTGATTAGACAGTGCATAATCAAAGCTTCTGTTTTGCATAGATTACTGGTGCCTTTCTGTGGCAGTAAATAATAAAAAATGGTTTCTTTTATCCTGCACTAGTGCTGGCACTGTAGGGCCACTTGGCATCTGTGGGATATTTTCATCTCAATCAGCAAAGGGTCTCACCCACTAAGCTCCACCCCATCTCACACTGCCGACGGCTACTCTCTGAGCCCGGCAACAATCTCTCTACCCATCTAGTTCCCAAGGTGGGTCGCTGCCAGGCCAGTTTCAGACAGAGACTGCCTATTTCCCAGCTCTCTTAGTGCGGACTCAATTAAGTCGCCACAGGAAGGAACACACCACAACAGTAACCTCTGATCCAATTGATAAGATATAATTTGCCCATCTAGACAGCACAAAATCCTATACACACCCATCCCTTAAAAATAGTCATAACATCCTGTATCTTTGTGCAGAAAAAAACTTAACATCTGCCACCATGTTCTCCCAACTCCTTCTCTCGCTTTGGCTCTTTCTCTCCTTTCTAAAACTTTTCTCCACCCATCCTTCCTTCTTGTCCTATGATAGGCCTCCTTCTATCCTATACCTGCCTTCCTGCATAAAGACATCAACCTACACCTTTCTCCACTAACAGATGCCACAGGGCTGCTAGCTGGCAGGAATGGGGTCAGTGCTCCAGCCCTGGGTTTATGTGGGCCTGACTTGTACTTCCTTCCCCCTCTACCTAGGCCAGCTGAATTCAGTGCTTGCCCTTCTGCCCCAGGCTTCACCATAATTCCCCAGGCCAGCTTGGCCCAGCACTCACTCTCACATCCCAGGCTAACCTTTCCCAGTGTTCATTTTACACTACAGCACTTAACCTGTGCCCTGGGCTTGCTTCCTCCTGTGTTCGACTTCACATCCCAGACTAGCTTAGCCAGCACTCACTATAAAACCAAGACCAGCCTGGGCTACTTCATACCATAGACTGTCCTCTTCCTTCTCCATAAAACTCTTTTTGCAAGTTTCTCACAGGCAGTGAATTGATAATAAACACAAAGAGTAAGTATAGAGCTCATAGACAGTTAGCATGAGTTCAATAGTCACGGCTGTGAATTCAGTGCCCAAATCGGGAAATGTGCACACCATAAAACACTGCAGGATTCTCTGATGGCTGATCTTTGTGATTCTCTCCAGTTTGGAGGAATTTTGTAAAAGGATGTTTTAAAATATTTTCGGTACCTTAAGTTTCTGCTGTATGGGACTGGAGAGATGGCTCAGCAGTTAAGAGCATTTGCTGGCTCCTACAGAGGACTAGAGTTCAGTTCCCAGCACCCACATTGAACATCTCACAACTGCCTGTAACTCCAGCTTCAGAGAATCCACTGTCTTCTCCTGGCCTCCTGGGCAGGTACCTCCACATGTGGCCCACATGTAGACTCGTACACACACACACACACACACACACACACATTGTTTGTAATTCTCTACTTTAGCAGCAAGTATGTAGTTTCAGATTGTTGAATCTTTTAGGGATATTCATGTTTCTTTGTTTTAAATTTTCCACCCTTTATCATAAATCTGAAGGCATTTGTCGACGCTGTTAGCATTCTCTCTCTTCTTTCTTGCCCTTCTGGAAATCGCTGTGTTAACCGCTGTGTCGCAGTGATGTGTGGGTACAGAATGAGAGGGGCTGCACAATTGCCACATCTGCATCCCGTTTCATTTAACGGCTCTTCTGTATTTTATGACAAAGCAATGCTAATGACGTCACATCTTTGTGTCCTTCATACTCGGGTGTGATAAGTTCATAAAATGTAGGGGAGGGGATGGCTAGATGGTTTTACATGCACACGATTCTTCTCCGCAGATGCTCAGTGAATGCCACCCCTCAGCAGATGCCTCAGGCAGAGAAAGAGGTGGAAAACTTCCTTAGAAACGTCGGCCGAAGCAAAAAGGAACGGAAGCCTGTCCGCCCCCATATTGTCGAGGTAATGGAACCCAGGCATACCTCTCACTCTGACACGCGTCCTGATTCTCAGGCAGGCGGTAGATTAGAGGATTGAGTGACTTGCCCAGCATCACCGTACTTCAGTGAGTTCAGACCCTTGCTTTGGTCCCCCATCACACACTCTATGTTTTTGCTCACACGCAGTAGTAAGCTTTTTCCAATAGGGAAGAACAGAGTTTGGCGTGGGACTCGGTACCATTAACAAAGAGCCGGAAGCCTTGGTCTGATGACCTTGTCTCCTGCAGTTTGCTAGGGCCCCGAGTCCCACACAAGTTGGTGAAAGCCTTTCTCTGCGTCTCCTTTGTAGGATTTTATCCTAGCATCCAATGCCTATCAGCAGTGAGGTCACAGCTCCTTTGATCTGCAGACGTTTGTTTAGCTTTTGTTTTTTGAGTCTGAGTCCCTGGGAGCCCCTCTTGTCACAGCAGAAAGCTGTCACTTTGGAGCTCTTGTAGGAATTACTTTAGTGTCATCTGTGCCATGGTTTACACGTCCCTTCTCATTGGCCTTTTCACCACCCTAAGGACGGGAGAGCATACAGAGGTGACCTGCCGCTCTGTAGGACCCTCTGTCTAGAGCCTGTCTTGTCACCCCAACCTCATGCTTTGGAGGACACAGAGAGATGTATCTAGGTCATTGTTTTGTTATTGCTGGTACATTTATTTCTCTCTGTGTTCATATGTGTGTATATGTGTGTATATATGTGTATATGTGTATATATGTGTATGTGAAGGTCAGAGGACAACTTGTGGAATCAGTTATCTGTTTCCACCTTGTGGGTCCAGCCCTATTGAGTGCTGTCACACTGGGCCCGAAAGACACAGTTTTATGACTAGAAAGTACCACGGGGTGGGGGTGGGAGGATGAGGAGAGTGGTTAAAATACCTTAAGTTTGTACACAGGCTGTCTTCATTAACTATTTGAAAAACATGCTTAAGCTTCCATTACAATATGCAGCCAGTCTGCCTTGGCTAACCCGTGTAACTGTAACTTTATAATGTCTGTGTCTTAATAAATATTACAAGGAAGTGTCTCTTCACGCTTGGTTCCTTTTTTATTTTCAGAAACCCACACCCAGTGGCCCCAGTGGAGGTGCCCATGCCGATGGGTCCCAGATCATCAGAAAGTTGATAACAGTAAGTGACCTAGGCTGGGAGGCTTGCCATACACTCAAGCATTCTTCTAGTGGGACCATTCCAGGGCTGAACCACAGCCTTAGACCAGGGGGTGTGCTGTCCCTTGTCATTACCACCCTAAGCCTTCTTTTCTTGAGACAGCCCAGAATGGGGGCCCCATCCTTTCATAAGCCTCTGCTTATTAGGTCAAATGGTCTCATCACCGCTCGGTTTACACAATGTCGCATCTGATGATTACATGGCAGCGGCTGCCTCCAGTCAAACCATCATGTAACATCCCATAACATCCATGCCTCTCTACTCACAGGTTTCCACAGTTGTGATGCTTGACCTGGTCCTTCGCATGGTAGTTTCATGTGTTCATGGAAACTGGTGCACCATCTGAAACGCCTTTAATGTAATAGTAATTTCATTCTATTGCACCTTGCCAAATGGTGGAGTGTTTCTCATTAAAGCTTCCTAGTTTGTGAGGTTCTGCTCTTAGCAGTGGCCTCACTAGTGACTCCCATAGAGAAGTTGATGCCGGGATGCTGCCGCCTGCGTTTACGACCTGAGGGCTACATTGGGTTGAGCGTCCTGGTCTGACCTGTAGCCCTCTCTGCCCCTTAGGACCCCACCTTCAAGCCGTGCCAGATGAAGACACATTTCGTGCTGCCCTTCCCTGTGAATTACGTTGGCGAGTGTGTCAGAACCGTCCCCTATGCCGATCCAGATCATGCCAGGTAGGTGGAGGGCGGGGGGGGTGGGGGGGAGGGTGGGGGAGGAATGCATCCCCCTGTCACAGCTGGACTTGAGTGAAACGGTTGGTCCAGTTTGCTAGAAGGTAGAAAAGGGACAGGTTGGGGAGATGGCTCTGTAAAAATTAAGGATCTTCTGTCTAAAGAATGGCCATGGTAGCTGAACTTTCACTCCAAATGACTGAGCTTACTACTAGCATACACCAATTAAAAGGAAAAGAGTGGAGAGCAATCAGTTGACCACAGAATATCCAATCCTGCACTTACAATATCCAGCCGAAGTGACTGGGTGTGCTACTGCAGAAGCTGTCAGCTAGAGTCCAGGTTCAAAGTCTCAGCCATGTTTCCCCCTTGAGTGAGGGGCTTCTGGCTTCTGGAAATGGCTTGTCTTCCACTGTTCTCAGGGCACAGTGTTTGTCATCACCCTTGGGCCCTTCTCTTTTCTCCTTGTCATGGCACCACGGGGCCAGCCTGCCCCAGAACATAAAGTCTTCAAGGACACTCAAGATAAATACGCTCGAGTCTGAAACAAGGGAGCTCACCCTGTACACAGTCAGCGCTCAGAAAGCACACACAGTACATGACCTGATTCGATTTATAATACAGAGACTAAGAGGGGAAGATACCATTGATTTCTGAAGCGCGTGCACACACACGCACACACACGCACACACACGCACACACACGCACACACACACACACACACACACACACCTACCTTTGTCCCTGCTGTGACAAGACAGTAACAACTTCGGAAGAGAGGTTTATTCTTGTTCACACTTGGAAGCTACATTTTTGCAGGATGAGGAAACCTTGGCAGGAGGATCATGAAACCACACATAGTGAGTCCACAGCCAGGAAGTGGGGAGCAATTGCTGCTGGTGCTCAACTCGCACTCCACTCTGTACACAGTCTGGGACCCAAGTTCATGGGATGGTGCAGCCCACATTCAGTCCTTCCCGTGAGGTTGGCAGTCGCTGTTAGCCACTCAGGACGGATGGTGTGCAGTGTGCGAGAGCTGCAGGGACATTTTGAAAGTGGCAGATAAGAGGCACATAGACAGTGTACCTCAGGGGTCCTGCGGAGAGACAGACCCACAAGGGAGGAGGACAGGCTGTCCTGAAGCCCTGAGGCAGCAGCCGGCTTCATGGATGCATCTCTGAAAGCAAGGTCTGCAAATTAGGGTCCGTTCCAGATGCCTCTGAGGAGTGGTCGGACTCCATGCTCCGCTGCCACCTCAGAAGCTTAGAAAGGCCCTGGGTGATGGAGCGGAAGTCAGTGCTTAGAATAGGGCAACTGTACACGGCCTTACACCTTAGCTGGACTTTCTTTTCCTTTCCAGCTCTGTACCCCACCCCTAGGCTTTGGTTTTCATAGTAGGCTTCCTGTGCGCCATGCTCTTTCTAACTTGGTTTCTCTCTCTTCAGCCTTAAGATCCTTGCCCGTTTAATGACAGCTAAATTCTTGCATACGGAAATTCGAGAAAAGGGGGGTGCTTATGGTGGAGGTGCTAAAGTCACCCACACCGGGATCTTCACGCTCTACTCTTACAGGTGAGTTTCTGAGTTAACATGTGTCCCATGTGAGAGCGCCCACATTCCAGCTGCTGGCTCTGTTCTCTCAGAATGTCAGCACGCTCTGCCAATGTTAGCACAGCAAAGGGTACAGCTGCTCTTTATTTGGCCCCCATCTAGAGCAACTAGCCATAGCCAGCTGTATCTTTCCTGTCTTGCTGCAAGGAACAGACACAGTTGTGTTGTAGTCTTGTCTATATTAGACAAAATTCTAACCTGATAATCAGCCTGCTTTGCTGGAATGCAGTCAGAATGGTTTCTGAACTTACTTCTATGGTGGGAACGAAATTGAGATACAGTTCTGTTGGATTTCATAGAGGGAGACTGTTGCCCTTTTCTGTAAATGGTTAGTTCCTGAGCCACTATTGAATTCTTGTACACCGATGTGTTAAGAGCACCACCTGCCACCAATCTTTCTCCTTGTCCTGACTGTACCATAGAACTGCGCTTTAAACAGGGAGGGTCCCATGGACACATCTTCAGTTCCTTGATCATGAGCCTAAAGAACGAAGAGGAGCTTTGTCTTAGACACAAGAAAGTACTCCAAGCTCCCTGCACCCCCCCACCTCATCCCACCTCCAGCTAACTTCTAGATTATCCTGGGTCCATCTAAGGAAGTAAGGGACTAATTTAATGTGTGTCTTCTCCATGGCCCTTCTTTACTGTCTTAGGGGGTCCTGACACCCCCTCCATCCACTAGACTTCCTTTACAGATGAAGTCACAGTCTAGCAGTGAGGTGAATTGCAGTATTAAATAAATACAGAGAGCGTGTTGTGGGGCTTCCTGAGTCAGATTTAAATTGCTCCAGAGAGCGAGCTCTGTCATTGGGTTATGTAGAGTATAGACTATCAGAGGGGAAAAAAAATAACTGTTAAATCTACATGATTACCATAGATTGTTTCCCCTTATGATATAATGCTTCTGTATTGATTCTATTGGGTTTCCCAGGGATCCAAACTCCATAGAAACACTACAGTCTTTTGGGAAGGCTATAGACTGGGCTAAATCTGGAAAGTTCACACAGCAGGACATTGATGAAGCCAAGCTTTCCGTTTTCTCCGCTGTGGATTCTCCTGTTGCTCCATCGGATAAAGGTACGTTGAGTTCTGGAAACCTGGGTGCATAGTTTCCCCAGGCAGAATTCCATACAGTATTCTAAGTCACCCGTCTCTGTGCTCACATGCATGAAACATGGTAGCCACTATGTTGTTCTGTTTCCTCCCATCTCTCTGTCCTATGTAACGTGATATCTACACCTGAAGGCTGGAACATTGACGTTGCAGCTTCTTGTGGACTGGAGAGATAGCTCCATTACTAAAATTCTTGTTAAGCAAAAGGTCCAACCTTGGTTGAATCCATGTAAAAAGCCAGGCACAGTGGTAGGTGCTTTTTAATCCCAGCCCTGGGATGGTGAGAACAGGCAGAACCTTGAGCTCTGCAGTAGCCAGATGACCCAGCTTGGTGAGCTCCAGGCCAGTGAGGGAGACCTTGTCTCAAAAAACAAGATGGGTGGAGCTAGGTATGTACATGGCTCATCAACTAAGAGTGGCTGTTGCTCTTGTAAATCTGAGTTCGGATCTCAGCACCTGAATCTGGCAGCTAACACCCACTTGTGACTCTAGCTCCAAAGGGATCTGATAGCTAGTTTGGGTGAAGGAACGTATTTTGACACAGCACAAGCCTGGCCACATCCTTAGTCAGTGCTGCTTCAGTTTGATATGGTAACCTCCACACGTGACCTATACTGAGTCTCCATCTGTGCTCTGAAAAAGGGAGCTATAATGAATGGGTCAGGTCCTGTTTTGCAGAGGAGGATGTCAGGTTTGATCTGTCTTGCCCGTGCAGACCTCTAGGTTGAAGAGCATACCCTAAAGTGACAGGAGTGTCCCTGCTGTCCTTTGAGCAGAGGCTCCTATGCAGCCTGCTCCCCAGTCATACCTGTGCTTTAACTTTTAGGAATGGACCACTTCCTGTACGGCCTCTCCGATGAGATGAAGCAGGCATACCGGGAACAGCTCTTTGCTGTCACCCATGACAAGCTGACCTCTGTGAGCCATAAGTGAGTGTGTGCTCTGGCTTCCTGTGTGGGCTGGGGGTAGGGTAACTCAGGATGATGAAGGCTTCCTGTTGACCACTAATGCTTCAAATAGAAAACAGTCCAACGTGCCTTCTCCTTTGCAGATACCTCGGCATCGGGAAGAGCACGCACGGCCTGGCTATTCTGGGACCAGAGAACTCAAAAATCGCCAAAGACCCATCATGGATCATAAGATGAATATCTTTTTTTTTTTTTTTTTTTTTTTTTTTTTTTTTTTTTTTTTTCGAGCTGGGGACCGAACCTAGGGCCTTGGGCTTGCTAGGCAAGCGCTCTACCACTGAGCTAAATCCCCAACCCCTGATGAATATCTTTGAATATATGTAAGAAGTCAGATGCTCTTAAAAACTGAGCCTCTGAGCTAGATTTAATGTAGATGGATCCCAAGAGTTACTGGTTTCTTTGATCCAAAAGCCATTTTCATATGAAAATCCAACCAAAGGTATTTACTGACTGGCAAGTTGGGCAAAAACGCTTAAGGACATACTGTTACCATGAAGAAATTCATTAATCATGCATTAAATGACAACAGTGAGCAAATTAAGCTTCTGAAACATTCTGAAACATTACTAATAAAAATATTTATTTTAAAAATAAAAGCCAACTCCAACCTACCTGGGCTTTAGTCATTATTCCAAACAGTAATTTACTACATTAGAATTAATGTCTAGGCCTTTAAGAAACATGACTTAGCAGCTAAAAAGCACTTGCCGCTCTTGCAGGAGACCAGGTCTGGGTTATTATCTTCCAAATAGCAGCTCACAGCCCTCTGAAACCACAGTTTCCAGGGATCCTATGGGCACTGCCTGCATCTGGCAAACATGCATGGAGGCCAGACATGTGTGTGTGTGGTGTCACACTGCAGGCCTGAAGGAAGCAGGGTGTGAACGCTGAGTCACGCGGAGCTGCCCAGAGAGCCTCCACGAGGGCTTGTTAAGTTAATGTTACCTCAAGCTTTTGCCCTCTGTCTCTACTGAGACAGGAAGAAAACTGAGTGTCTGTTTTATTTATCCTCAAACACAACTGACATTTAGTCATCCCTTTTCTCTGTAAACATTTCCTCGTGTCTGCTGCAAGGATGTTCCAGAGGATGCCTTTAGGCGGAAGTGAGAAGACACTAGTGACAAGAGGCAGGGATGCTTTGACCTACAGACAACTCATCAGGCTGGAGCGTTGTGGGGTGGAGTGGATAGGCTTTTGCCAAGGACCCCATCATTTACCCTAAACAGTGAGTTGAAAAATCTTCCAGAGGGTGAAAAACCCAGCACCCTGGCTGCTTTTGAAGAGGCTGAAACCGGATTGTCCTTCGAAACCTTGGCAGCTTTGTCGTACAACTAAGGCTGAAATTGAGAATCACTAGCTCAGAGCTGTGCTTTTAAAATCCTGTATGTGATCTGATTGGAAAAAAAATCATAAACCTAGCACGGAGTAGAGAAGTAGAGGCGGAAGGATCCCTGTGAGCTCAAGGTTGTCTGGTCTACCAAAACAATGCTAGGCTACCCCTGTAGTAACTAAAATCATAGACTGGGAGTTAATAATCTTCTCTCAGGTATGATCATCGGTGTTAAGGCCAAGTAAGCACCATACTTCGGTCTCAGGCCAGTGTTTGTGTGCGAGATGGTGGTTGGAGGTGCAGATGAGACAGAAAAGATAATCTGCATATATATGCATGTGGAGGCTAGAAGACTCCATCAGACATCACCCACCATGTTTTGTTTTTCCGAAACAGGTTCCCTCACTGGCCTGGAGTCACTAAGCAGACTAGGATGGCTGCCCACACTCGAGAGATCTGCCTGTCTCTGCTAGTGCATGTCCATGAGGTTCCAACTCAGGTTCCCTGACCCATCCCCCTTCCATAGATTTTCAGTATAGCCACATAGGAGTTCCATGCTGACTAAATGACACATAGCTGGTGGCTAACACTGTGCCATCTTTCTCCTCCTCTTATGACTTTGCATTTGCAGGGTCCCTATCTACACCTGTCCCTGGAGCATCTAAGGAGACTTTGCTAACCCCTGTCCACAAAACTGCTGAGGAAACCTTTGGTGGCATGGGAAAAAAATCATCTTGAGGTTTCAGACGCCTAACTTAAAACAATAAACGAGTACCATGGGAGTTGTAACCAAATGTTTAATCCCACAAGATACACACATGGTAAAGCACAAGACAGTAGTACCCGGTACAGTAGAAAACTGACACGTGATCAATCGCGCGAGGCTGGGTTTCATGTCTTAGGGTCTGTTGCGTCAATGGTTATAGCAAGTGATGCTCTCTGATTATTACCGCTGACAATACTCGGCCAACAATTCTTGCATAGAGTGCTGATAAATAACTATGTTACAAAGAGGGGTGGTCCCTGGAGAACATTACAGGCTTCCCTAGGTAAGTGTGCAGGTCAGAGGATGGCATATTTAATCAGATGGCTGATAGTTCTTCGTGGTTTTGCACTGGCTCCAGCTTGCCTGCGTCGGACATGTCATAGCTTGCCTCATACTTTGCCAAGATCTTCATGATCGGCCGCAGTTTCAGCCACCACTGTTGCTTGGGGATACGGTGCCTGTCAGGAAGAAAAGTCAGCTGTCAAATATGTCTGCTGGAAAACAACTGACTACTACAGACCGCCGAGCACTGAATAGTCTCGCCAGAAAACTGGCTTTTGTGGTGCAGTCACCTAAATGTATCTGGTATAAGGTGCCTCTTTTTCATTTCAAGACAAAGTAGCCTAGGGTGGCCTTAAATCGGAAAGAAAATTTTCAGCTGGTGAAGCAACTGCTGGGATGACAGGTATGCACCACCATATCAAGTGTAGTGTATGTGTGTGTGTGTGTGTGTGTGTGTGTGTGTGTGTGTGTGTGTGTGTGTGTGTGTGTGTGTGTGTGTGTGTTTAGCTTCAGAAAAGCTCATGTTACCTAAAGCAGCTCAACAGTGAGTCCCTTGCAGTACCCAGGGTGGTACTGGAGCTCTTTCCCCCAAAGCTCCTATTTCCCCTTCCTCCTAGTGATGAGATTCAGATAAACATCATGGCATCGACTTACTCAAAGTCAGTAGCATTCCTTAGCTCTGCCACTGGTTTAAACAGGAGGTCTCTCTTCTGAATTCCCAGGACACAAATGGAATCATCACTAACAAATTTTTTCCCTGTGAAAGTAAAGAAAGAAATCTAAGAACTAGTCAACATACTGAATAAGCATATAAAACTGTGTAGGAGGGCCAGCACAGTGAAGGGAGAGAGACCATCAGAGAACAATCCCATGCACAGAGGAAAGAACTGCAGCTCTTCAGAGTCCTGAGGGGTCCTAGCTCTGTGCAAAGCCCACTCGGGATGTGGATTATGCCCGAGAAACCACTGTCCCATCTATTGAGGAGACTTTTAACTGACCGGCGTCTTTCCCAGTCTGCCAGCATGTGGTGTAGACAAATTGTAAAGAGGAGGAAAAGCCAGAGCTGGGACTTTGATGAAAATAGTAAAAGGTCAATTGGAACTATTTATATCTCTTTTGTAGGGTGGCCCTTTTGTAAGCCTCCTGGTAGACATCTCACAGGTCGATTCTGAGGAAAACACACCCAGTAGGACTGAGAAAGAAGGCTGAGGCAAGGAGAGGGGACCAAAAAGCCGGGCCCAAATAGCCATTGTGAAGAGGCAGTGCGATAGGCCTCAAGAGGGAATGGTATAAAGAGTTTTGTGCATATTTGTTGTAGTTTCTTGAAGCACGAATGGATTCATTTAGCACTCACTTCTTTCCACAAAGGAAGCTGGAGGTTTGCACAGGAAGGGTCTACCCGAAACCTAAACTGCTGTCTAAGATAGACTGACGGACGTACCCTCTAAGATAGACGGACGGAAGTACCCTCTAAGATAGACGGACGGAAGTACCCTCTAAGATAGACGGACGGACGTACCCGCTAAGATAGACTGACGGACATACCCTCTGAGATAGACTGACGGACGTACCCTCTGAGATAGACTGACGACGACGTACCCTCTAAGATAGACTGACGGACGTACCCTCTAAGATAGACTGACGGACGTAGACTGACGGACGTACCCTCTGAGATAGACTGATGGACGTACCCGCTAAGATAGACTGACGGACATACCCTCTGAGATAGACGGACGGACGTACCCTCTCAGATAGACTGACGGAAGTACCCTGCTTCAATTTCACACTTGACCCTGCTGTCTGACAAAGACAATACCAGTGGGGGAAACAGATGGCAGATGTTTCCCGTCACTGAAACAAATGGCCTGCCCCCCAAAGAACTGCCACATGTGGGAAGTCTGGGTATCAGTCCTGGGCCAGGTGGAGGAAAGGGAAGCAGCGCACCTAAGAGTGAACGCAGGACCTCTGAGACTGGCTCGGCGCCTCAGCCGAGCCTACGGCTGTGGTTGGTATTAAGTGGTAGGTATTGGGTGAGGGAGACCCAGACCCCACAGCACATGCTGAGTCAGCAAAGTTGGAAACACATGAGGGTCAGTTGGTCATCATGCTCCTCATCAAGGTGTTCAGAAGTTCACCATGGCCTTCCCTTCATAGAAAGCTGAGCTAGACTATATATCTGAGGAGGTATTAACTTGTCACGACATTCTAGAAGAAATCATGGGAATGGGCTGTCATCAAATCCTAAGGTTACCTCTGGAGGAGGGAGCAAGAAATATTGAAGAAAGACAATGTTTAAGGTTTGAAGAAGGAAAACAGGACACAGCCCTGCGAAATCAATTGTACATATCCCCTGCCCCTATGTAACTTGCCTACGAATCAAACCAATGAACAAGTGTTAGCCTAAGTGTGAGGGCCTTGAACGAGCTTCGTGACACCACAGAAATAAAAGCTCTATTTTACAGTCTTGCTAATGACAAGCATTATGTGCCAGGCAATCTCCTAGCTAACAAGAATGCTAGCAAACAACTTGTCACCCATCACTAGCAGTAGAAATAAAACAGTTCTATTAATTATGCTTAATTATAACCTCTGGACATCATAAATGGTGGTCAGTATTCAGTCAAGGAGAAAGAGCATGGTATGCCAGACCTCTCAATGGCAGACTTAAAGAAGGAAAAACACCATAGCTCTCAGTGAGGTGCTGAGGTACATTTCCCATCCCCAATCCCCTCCTACCTGTGCCGTGGGAGCCCTTCAGTTTGGCCGAGATCCACTCCATAGCTTTGGCAGATATTTTGGTTCCAAAGTTTCTGTCGAATGGAGAAGGTGCTCCCCCCTGTGGTTGGCAAGTTATATGACATGTAAGTCACATGGCAATCACCTGATACTTTAAAAAAAGAGCCCAATGAAAAAAATACCAAAGCTTAATAAGATGCTGTGGTCTGCAAACCCACAAACATGGTTTGGTTTTGTATATCTAGGTCAGGAGGGAAGCAGGCCTGTAAATCCTGGAGCCTGACCTACATAACCTTGAGGTGTTCTCAACAAGAGAGCTGTTATTCTTTGTGTTGCGGTCTCTATTTGTGTCTCTGTGTGGTACAAGCGTGTGAATGTGTAGATGTGCTCTCCTGTGTATACGCGTGCAAAGGGCAGAGCATCACGTCAGATACTATGGCTTCCTAACACCTGGCTTCAGGCGGGTTCTCTCACAATTAGAAGCTCCCCATTTAGCCCAGGCTGCCTGTCCTGCTAGTTTCCGGGATCTGTCTATGTCACCCCCCAGTAGTGGTATCACAGGCATGGGCGGCCATGCCTGGCTTACTCTGTGGGTTCTGGAGAGTCAAATTCTGATCCTCATTCTTGCAGAGTGAGGGCTGTTTACCCACTGAGCCATCTTCCCAGCCCATTTCTAAGACCAGGGATGAATCACAACTTCTTTTACTGATAAAAATCTGTGGACTCACAAAAATGAGCATATACAGATTTCTACTCACATTAACTTCAGGAATTCATGAGCCCTTCAGATATAAAGTTAGGGCCTCCTAGTTTAAAAGTTCCCTGAAATGGGCATCTTTGCTGACTAGCAAAATAGCTATCAATGAGCTCTAAACTGGATTGAAATTCTTCTAGATTGAGTAGTGTGAGAGAGCAAGTGTGGGTGATTCCACATATCAACCTTGGGCCTCCACATGCATGCACTCGCGCACACACACACACACACACACACACACACACACACACACACACACGCACACATACATCACACAAATACACACAAATGGATGAAGATTAAAAGTTCCCTACACTGCACAAAGGCCAACAAATACACAAAAATGGGGCCACTGTCCCCTGAGCTGACCTCCAGCCTTGTGACCTGGGCGTGCTCCCTTGACAGAAAGGGAGAGTAGAAAGAAAAGCAGGGAAGATATTGAATAGAAATGCCCCTGTTCTGGAGGCAGAGAAGTGGTTTTATTTTCCCAAATGATCTTCATTTGGTGAAAGGGTCAAATGAATACTACTGTCCAGAACTCCACCTTCAAAATTACTAAATGCTGATATTTAACTCGACAAAGGTATCAGAGGTTTTCCAATGACCAGTTTGGGGGTGGAGCTTGTGTCAGACGACTTGGAGAAAACAGGTTATTGTGAAAGCTCATTTGTTGTCTCTTAGCCCAGCCCCCAGACTCACCTCATGATTCCCCTAGACCTCCAGACCAAAGCTATTCAAAGCGACCGGCTGCCTCCCACTCCTACCCCCATGCCTTTCCTGCTGAGGCTGGCTCTAACCCCTTAAACTGTCAGCCAGCATAAATCCTTCTTCCGTTATGTTGCTTTTGGTCAGCTTGTCTGGTCACCGGCAGGAGAAAAGCATCTAAGTACTTCCCATAAACCCCGTGTCACAGACTATAAGGACTCCTGAAGGTGATGACATTCCATACGACTGAAAAGTCTGCACACTTGCAATAGCTTCAGAATTAATCTATGCTCACTTCCCACAGACTGGCACCATTCTGAGGAGGGCCCTGGAACCCCCTCAGAGATCACGGAGACCTTGGCCTACCTGCTGCATGTGGCCTAGCACGTTCTTCCTGCAGTCAAACACTCCTTTCCCTTCCTCTGAGTAGAGCTGGTAGATGAAGTCCGTGGTGTAATTTACACTGCAGTTTTCATTTCTGAAACAGATGTGAAGACGTCAGGTTTACTGGGCTGTGGAGATGGGCCGAGGGCTTTCTGGAGGACAGCTCCAGCCAGCCAGTCCGCCTCAAGGCTTGAGGCGCAAGCGCCACGTGAACTTCCTCATCACTGCTTCTACCCTGACTCTCTACGTTCCCCTTTCCTCATAAAAAGGTCAGGGGGCATGAGGAAATGAGGCGTCTTGAAAATAACCATGAAGTCTACAGACTTATATAGAGCAGAAGTAAAGTGCAGAAGGTTGTCCGTTGCTTAAAGAAGACCTGTGCTTCTTTAGCATCCACAGAATCAGTGGCAAAGGAAAGATCCCACTGGGGTTCAAATTGTATGGCAACTTCTGTTCCAGGAACTTACACCTAAAATGGAAGAATGGGAACCCTTTCGCTTACCTGAGGACAAGGCCCCTCTGGATGCTGGTCTTCATTTTCTCCGTCAAGTGCATGACGTTGGACTAGAAAAGATTGTTTTATTAGTCGGTCAGACAGTACCCTTATTCAGACAGTACCTACGATAACACAACGTATGCTAGAATGCAGCATCTTGTATACACACAGTCAGCAGTTTTTAAACGTCTTGGGGTGGGTGTCACAGTGCACAAGAGTGCAGTAGTTGAGAAAAAGGATGGTAAGATTAGTAAACTAGATAAACACAGAATGCGTAAGAGGTGTGGCTACGCTACTGGGTATATTTATTGGTAAATGAATACTGCCCCACCTCCAACTAGGTTTCCCTTTTTAAAATACTCTACACATTGGCATAATCCACACATTTTGTTTTTAACATTCATGACTGTGATTGTGAGTGCTCACTGTCAACCTGGCACAACCTGTAAACACTAAGGAGAGTCTCTGTGTTATCTAGATTAGGCTGGGTGTGTGGGCATGGGTATGGGGGATTCCCTTGATTATGTTAATTGTGGTGGGAGAAGCACCCATTGTGGGTGGCACCATTCCCTAGGAAGGATATTCTCAACTATAAGCAGGGGATACTAAGCTGAGCACTAACACTCATGCATGTTTTCTCTATGTGGTCTTGACTACATGTGACATGCAGCATCAGGTTCCAGCTGTGCTGACTTCCATTAGACCGTAACCTGGAAATAAGCCCTTTCTCCCTTAAGTTGCTGTGCCCTGGATGTTTGATCATAACAATGGGGAGCAAAAGTAGGACAATGGCAATATTTCAAAAGGCCTGGGGACACTGTCTGAAACACCAGGCCCCATTATATAAGTATCTTTAAGTGATTTATATCAGACACTGGGAAAGCATTTCATATGAAACACAAATACATACACATACATAAACAGAGTGTGTGTGAGTAGATGAGAGAAACTGTGTGTGTGTGTGTGTGTGTGTGTGTGTGTGTGTGTTGACTCCTAAGAGCAATGGCTGGTCTTGCAGAGGACCCAGCTTCTGTTCTCAACACCCATGTGATGGTTTACAACCATCCTTAATTCCAGTTCAAGGATCTGTCACCCTCTTCTGGCCCCTAAGGGTATGCACATATATAGATACTCACAAAATACTCATATATACAAAAGAAAAATAAACAAATCAATCAACACACACACACACACACACACACACACACACACACACACACACACACACACGAAGGGCCCTCAGCCCCACCTAGTCATGGTCACTTATCCAAAGAGCTCCTAAGACTTAAGTACAAGCATCTGGATCTAAAGATGGCAACTGAAAAATGAACAGCTTGCAATGTTCTGTAACACCATCTCCAGCCTTCAAAAACTAATGGGGAGTTGTTAGTAAACACGGTTCTTTATTCAGTACTGCTGAGTGAAGTGCTCTGGGAGCCAAGCGTGCGTGCCATGCATCCATTGACATACCTGCAAATCTCGGATATCAAATTGTTCTTCAAAGATGTAGGCAGCATCGGCTCCCGCTGCAAGTCCCCCCATGTTGGCCAGGTAGCCACAGTATCCGCCCATGGT
This sequence comes from Rattus rattus, assembly GCF_011064425.1. Classification (NCBI taxonomy): domain Eukaryota; kingdom Metazoa; phylum Chordata; class Mammalia; order Rodentia; family Muridae; genus Rattus; species Rattus rattus. Next base: position 20,525,091 of record NC_046167.1, read on the forward strand.
CTCAATGATGAACACCCGGCGCTTGGTCCCACTGGCTGACTGTTTAATGCGGTCGCACGTCTAGTTACAGACACAGAGATCCATCATTTGAATCCAGGACCTTGGCTAGTGCCACATGTGCACGAGCCCAGGGCCTGTACCCGCCACAAACTGCAGCACATTCCCTCCACCAAACCTGTGTGCGCGTGCGTGGTGCAGAAGCAAGCATTGGCTACAGAGAGGCACGGTGGCAAAACTGCTCAGGTGTAGCCTGTCAGAGTCTCTGCAATTACCAGAGGTGGGGCCCCGGCTAGGCTATTACCCTGGAGACTAGTCACTCAAGTTAGCTCACTACCTGTGCTATTCGACTGTGTCCTTGCTGGGAGGATTTTTGCAAGTCGATATTTAGCTGGTGTGAATTTGTATTTCTATGGAAATGTTGGTTATCCAACTTCCTCTTTGCTACCTTTACTTTTCTGATGTTTCATTGTGAAAACCTCTTTGTGATGTTGGGATGGTTTTGTTTACCTTGGGTATATCCTTGGGTCTTTCATAAAAGATACCTCTGTCCAAAGAGAACAGCTTCTTAGACAAAGGCATACAGAGAGCCACTCTCATACTGAAATGCACTGCCAACCATTCTCCAAAAGGACCCAGGTTCAGGATGGAGGACAGCTGAAAACTGCCCCCACCCCACCCCCATGCCCCCAACCTTCCACCCCCCCCCACACACCTGGCAGCAGTGCACCTACCCATCCTTTCCCCCGACGTCAGTGAAAGCCTTCTTCCTCATTCTTAGCATGTGTTCCATTCCGGGGAAACTGAGGTCCACACATACAGTCCAAACCTGATGGAGCCTTGGCTTCTTCAAAACCCCTCAGCACAGCTTGTAAAGTATGCCTCAAAGCCTTCCTTCCTTCCTATGGGATGCAGAGCCCTGCCCGTCTCCAGCACCCTGTCTGGCTCCCAGCTCCACATGCTGTCCTAGCTCAGAGATCCTGCTCTCTTGAGCCTCCATGGACCCTCACACAGTGGTCTCCAGGCACAGGGAAGAAGACTCAAGAGGTAGGTATTCCATTCATACTCCCTGGCACTCCTCATACATCTTGAGGTGGGAGTATTTTGGATCACCTAAGAGAGTCTTGGGTCATCGTGTCATTGTGAAGTGGGCAAAAGAAGCCAGGGCACGGAAACTCCACAAAGCTACTACATGAAGGAATGGAACAAAAGACTTTTTGCCAGTTGAGAGGAAGCAACAGAGGCTGGGGTCATGGCCTGCCAGGGACAGGTGTGGAGATTAGAAGATTCAGGGACAGCCTCTCTCTTAGAGCTCACACCTTGACTTCAGTTCCCTGACTTCTGCCCCTCACAGCTGTAAGCAAATGGCTGCTAGGTTAATACCAAGGATACAGCCATCTATCACAACTGTAAGAAACTCACTCGGGCTCTTTCCTGCTCTCTTATCTGCAACCTGTGACCCAGTTAGAAAGTCATTTCCTCAGGAAGACACTATGTGACCTCCAGGACTGGACAGTCCCTCTTGTGGGGGCTCTCGTGACTCTGTGTCCTCTCTTCACCCCAGTACGTCTTCCTGTAAAGTGTGCTTATTAGATTTGAATATTTCCTCTCCAGATTAAAGTCCTTGGAGGAGAGGAGCCCTGGGACAGGTACTACAGTACTACACCAAAACCTGTGGGCTTTGGTGGGTGGGAAGCCTTGGTTTCTCTAGGCAGAGATGTAACAAAGGAAGAGGGGGATCCATGTTGTACCAAACATCTCTCTGTGGCACTCAGGTATTGAAAGGGTCACTGTGTGGTCTTTGTTACAGAGCCACGCTACAAGTGAAGGAAGACTGCATTATCAGCACAGAAGGCTATGCTGAGGTGGGGTGCCCGGTTTCGTGAGGGGAGCAAAACCACACAAGTTAATGTCCCACTTTAATCTTTCCCAAATACCCATCCCATTGCTCACTAATCCATAAAACCACGCTGTGGTTGCTTAGTGATTCAAGGATATTACTAAGAAAGAAGCCTTCGGTCCCCAGGACTGTTAATACAGATCTCTAAGCTCTGATCTCAACGGGTTGCTGAAGAGACATAAATGAACTGCTTAGACTAAACCTGATATGGAACAAGAGTCCAGGATAAACAACAGGGGTTTGGAATGGTCTGCTCTTGCCTGGAGCTTACAGACGCTCCTCCTCGATGCTCTCTCATTACCCAGACTGCACCTGAAGATTTCAATCAGCTCCTTCTGAAAATAGTAAGCCATCCTTGCCTTGACTCACTCAATCACTAAAAGTAGTACTGATGTGGAAACAGCCAGAACAGCAAGGCCATCTGCGACATGCGGGTGCCACACGGAGGGGCGTCCCTGACTTCTGGCCAAGAGAGCGACCATTTAGGGCTCATGTGTCGTATGCTACAACAACTGCCTCATAGGCAAGTTCATCGAGCTCCAAGGGCATAGGGCGGTGATTCTCTGGGGGAGGCCTCTGAGAGGAATGCTGCTGGAAGAATTTCAAGCCATGGTTCAATCATCGTGGCCAGACCACTACACACACACACACACACACACACACACACACACACACACGTCTTTGAAAAGACATATGTGAAAGGTGAGATGGTAAGGTGGAGTCTGTCACAGGGCTAGATCTTTTTCTGAGGGATAGTAACAGACTTTATACGAATGAATGTGGGAATAATCATATCGTATGAACAAGACAAGAGGTTCCCTTCTCTCTTTGCCCCTGACCCCGTAACTGGTATCCCTTCAGAGTGCTTGCTGAAGCGCTCGGGTGGGCAGATAGGGAAGGAACTGGGCAGTATAGGCAGAGGGAATCCTGTCCTATTGTGTGCTGCCAGAGACAAGGGACTGATCCTCATTTCCCTGTCAGTGGGGCCAATGTGGTTCCAGCCAGTGTCTCAGCCAGAAGGCTGAAAAACATGTTGGTTCACCTAGGACTTCCACCTGTGCCATCGCCTGTCAACCATGATGTTAGAGGACTGTGTCTGGGCCCTAAGGCATATGGTGACACGGGTTCATTCTATAGGCTTCTTTGGGATTCTATTTAACAGGCAAAAGCATTAAACTCCAGCGAGGGTGATTAGGGGTCAGGGGAGCTTCCACATTGCTTAGGAACTAAACCCACAAACAGGTAACAAGGGACAGACCTAGAGTGTGTTAATCTATTTAATAGTCCCATGATAAGATTTTAATGGAAAATTCGGATGCTTGGTCCAACTGGGCACCTCACCCTTTTTCCTGCCAAGTAATTTAACTTAGAGGGATGAACTTGGGATATAAGGAATCTCTCCAACGTTTAAAACTCACTGTGAACTCTAAAGCAGGAGTTCTCAACATCTCTAACTCCACAATGCTTTAATAGATTTCCTCGTGTTATGGTGACTTAAAATTATTCCCTTACTACCTTATAGCTGTAATTTTGCTACTGTTATGAACGATAACATAAATATCTGATATACAGAATATCTGATACGTGACCCAGCCTGGTTGGGAACCACTGCTCTGCTCTAGCGCCAGCTTAGGTACAAACATCTTAAGTAAGAGGTCAGCTTGTTGCCTTTGGGTGAGGGTGGAAGGAACTGAGCATGGTAAGAAGTCAACTTATATAATGCCTGACCATCATCTGTTCTATTATTAGATAACCACTACCTGCAGCAATGGCCTTTAGGCTAGTAGACATCCACCTGTCTCAGTGCATTCACTTCATTACCTGTGTTACAATGTAGACACCAGTACCACACTGGTCATGCTGGTCCACCTCCCCAGACAGTTTGCAGCGGGTGAAATCACCTTCCTCTCAGAGAGTGACTTTGTCTCCTGGAAAGCCTCTCATCTCTCCAGGATGTCACTGTAAGCCTCAGGCTTACAGCACTTGCGTTAACCACACTTAGTCAGTGGATTCTTACACCTACTTACAGGAGGGTAGCTTGGTCCGATCCTTGGTGCACACTCCTGACACTTGCTCTCTAGCCCCCCCTTCCCCCACATCACCACTCTAACAATGGGACTTGGGACAGAAGCAGCTGACCTTAAGAGATGTGATGTCCTCAGCTCTCCTGTTCAGATGGTACAGAAACGCTATGGAGAGAAACCTGCATGGAGCATTTTATGGTGAGTTAGAAAAAGATAAGGATTCTCACCATGAGAAACTAGGAAACGCTATCCTATCACCGAAGGTATGGCCAAGCGGTAAAGATGGGTTTTGGCTTATTCCCTCTGAAAAAAGACATGAAAGGGTGTCTTTTTCAGCTTAGAAGCTGTCTGACCTTAACAGTTAAGGTCAGACAGGTGAAGGTTAAAGACTACGAGTTGAGAGTTTGAGCTGTCAGGAGGGCTAAGCGCAGAAGAAAAACCCCATTCGGGCAAAGATAGAATTGAAGCAGAAGATCTCTTACCTGGACAACCACATTCAGGCTAGTATCAGAACCAATACTTATGTCTGTGCCTGGGACATCATTGCTAATGGTGGCAGCCAAGACACATATTGGGATGCAAAACTCATCATGACTGTTTCGAGCCTCAGAGAGCAGCACGGCACTGTGAAAACCCTGAAGCAACAGGGCCATGGCAGTTAGCAGGGTACTGGTACATCACCTGCCAAATCACTGAGCGTGGGCAGTACCTCCAGGGATGTGACAGGGAGGGGACCAAGTAACCAGCAGGAAGTTGGTCCACATGGGTGAGCAGAGCCCATGAGAGTCTAGAATTGGCATCTGAGCAGGTGCAGGGCATGCGCCATGTATTCCCAGGTCACTGGCTGCATCCCTCAGCCTTGTCCTTCTTGTCCCGCAGGAAGAAGACACAAGTGGCAAGTCAAGGCGGTGCAAAGCAGGCAGCAAAGCAGGCAGCAGGCCGAGGGGACAGAATGCATTGTGGGTTAGTCATTAGACGGAGATGCTGCTCCTTGCTCAGCATCACAGAGGAGGTGGGGAAAGAAAATGAAGTTGGGGCTTTTCAGCGCAAAGCCCATCCCAATAATTCTTTAGGTGGAGGTGAAGAGTGGGGAGGAGTCCAGGGATAGCAAGGGTAACATCAAATGACTGGTATCACCAATGCACGTGGTTCACTACACCACCGCCAACGGCTGACAGGAAAAGAGACATGCACTTGACATTACCTGTAGGCCCACCCCAGGACCCACATCGGTGTCTGTGTGGTCCCCTGCTCCCTGCTAGAAATTGGCCATGCTTATATGGAGCAAGATAAATTGTTTGGAGCCTCAGGCACTGCTTCAAAATGATAAGTTAAAAATGTCTGACTCTGAGGTAAAGAAGGCTACCAGTTGGTCTACAGAGGTTTCCGATAACCGCCTCAGACAGTAAAAGCCGGGTTAGTGGGAACAGTTCCTGAATCCAGGCAGGTCTCAACAGAGTATATAGGGAACTTTTAGACCCTCGTGGATGGCAAGTCTGACTTATTTATTTTTCTGATAATCATTAGTACAGTTTGCTGCAGAATTGTTGCTGCGATAAACGATGCACGTTCTATGCCATCTTCCTTCAACCCAATCATCCTGAGATTCAAAACCTGTGTGCTCCAAGGATTCTGGACAGTGGGTCATGGACCTGGGGTACGTTAGTCCTTGGTATGGTCAGTCAATAGGTCAGACAGGGCAACCAACACTGGCCAGTGGCAGGGTTTCTTTCCTTCCCAACACAACCAGACCTCCGCCTCCACTCACAGTTGGCTGCTCTCCCTGTGCTTCGGCCATTTTGGGCTAAGGTTATAATTGTTAAAATTGACTGCATTCAAAATGACACCTAATAGGAAAAGCTCTGGGTACGCCCACTGGTCAGTGCGCCAACCATTTACTAGGCTCCTCAGAACTTTCCAGGAAAATCCTTTTATTTGCCGAGGGCCATCTTTGCTAGGTATTCATTAGGAATAAATTGTACAGAAAGGAGCGGTGTCTTTGAGAGGCCTCCCACTGGAAGTCAGAGCGGGGGTAGGGAGCATGCTTGACAGACCTGAGCCTTTGGGGTGGGCTGGGGACTGGTTAATGCCTTAGCTTCATTCTGACATTGCTGGTAATGGCTATATTGTTGCAAAAGTTTTCTCCCCTCTCTAACCAACTGAAAGTAATGCTCCTGGAGGGAAACCCTACCCAAGAAAAGTAGCAAATTCTGAAGAAACCATCCAGAAAGTCTTACTTCTAGATCCTGTAGGAGGCACCAGCAACTTTGAAAACATCAATAAAGCCACCTTAGACATTTTGAATGACCACGCTGCAACAAGGGATGGTATGCAGTTCTCGGGACCTACAGTCAACGTTGTATACCCTAGTGTTCACAACTTGCGACACCCTCAGAGCTGTAGTCATGTCATGGCCCTGGTGGTCAGAGGCAGCTCTCAGTTAGTGTGCCTTGGTTGTGTTTTTTTGACTAGAACAAAGCTTGATACTGATGGTAAGGAATAAAACCAAGTCCCACTGGAAAGCACACCAGACTTCAGATGTGCCTGTTTTGACCTGCGTGGCCCAGAGAACTCATCCGTTACCTTGCAGATGCTGAGACGCTGTCAAGGGACGCACCTATGCCTGAGGATCAGTGCCGGTGAGGAGGAAACGATTTGTAAAGGCAATGGCCAACACCCAAGGGCTATGGTGTTTGATCGGACTGGAGAAGCTCAAGTTTTCTCACCTCAGCACAGCAGACATCCTGACGCTGAGCCGTCCCCGTGGCAGGGACTGTCCCCATCACTGTAAAGCAGTGAACAGCATTCCTGATATCCACCCATAACACGTGAAGGACTCCTCTCTCCTACCTCTGGTGACGCAAAAGGTCCTTCCTCATCGCAGCTGTCTGTGAGATGCATAATCAGGGAAAGCTGAGAACTGCCTGACCTGCCCCAAACCCAAGGGAACAGTTGGTTCTGGGAGACAGCCATAGACTGTGGGCATTGATGTCATCCAGAGCCCGGTAAGAGGCTATTGTCCTCTACCAACATATATGAGTGAAGATCCAGGTATCTTACTGGATACCTGTTCTTTCCGAGTGACACAGTAAGGTTAGGCAGCACTAGCAACTCCCTGCCAGCTCTCCACCAGGGCCTTCCTAGGTCTAGCAGCCGGAGGTGATGGGTGCTTTGGGGAGAGGCTCCTTAGGTCCTCTTTCCCTAGACACAGTGACAGACTTCTTTCACCCTGTAGTCGGCCTAGCGAATTCAGGTCCAACCTCGAACTATTAGAATTGACACTTTTCCTTCATGCCTTTTTCACGTTCTAGTCATTTTACCCTTGGGGACGCACGAAGGGACTCTGAGCTGTGTTCTCATCCTCACACAGCTATTGACTCCAAAGCAAGCAACGGCAACCTTCACCAAGGTTATCCCTAGGGGTCCGGCTTCAGACACCCACCTTGAGATCAAAGAACCACTGAGAAGACCAAACTCCCTGGTGTCAGAGCAGCAAACAACAACAACAACAACAACAACAACAACAAGACACATGTGCATGCCGACTTACCCCACATGAGCTAGCCTGAAGTCCTCAGGAATGGCCACCTACCTACCATTCAGCTTGCATTCTCGCATGCTACCACTGGCTTTGAGAAACTCAAATGAATAAGAAAAAGAGATTAAAGAAGAAAAAAAAAAAAAAAAACAACAGCAAGAAATCCCTCTAATGGAAATCCCTCTAATGGGAGTAACAGGAAGAGGGCGTAGATGACCTTTCCCCTCCTCTCTATTTTGAGCTTCAAGTTTTCAACAATATGTATATATTGTATATTCAAATCTGGGACAAAGCAACCACCAGTGTGAGAGTGAAGAATCATAAATTCTAATTATGGGGACATTGTAATCAAAGAGAGGATCTTCCCCTCACGTCTGAAGGTGCACACTGAATATCCACCAGGAGATAAATTACCCACCTTGGCTGGCATTTACAGAGGCTCCCACCAAACTGCAGGTGACAGTATACAAGTGACAGTATACAAGTGACAGTATACAAGTGACAGTATACAGGTATATCCAGCTACTCAATGTTCTCAAAGGACGATGTTGTCATCTACAAAGTTTACACTCAAAGCCACAGAACATAGTTTCAAAACTGACTTGCAAAAATGAGTCTCGTGTTATTTTAAATGAGTTTACGTTTGTTTTGTTTGTTTGTTTGTTTGTTTGTTTGCTGACTAGGCCATATTGACAGCTGCTCTAGGGCACATGCTGTCCCAAGGACTACTGCTCAGATGCACCTGCAAGTAGGCTTCTGCTTAGGTGTCAAAGAGCTTGTGAAAAAGGCACTCTATAAATCATCCCATGTAAACTGTAGACTGCGATTCAGTATCTGCGGTGCACAGAGCCCGGATCCCAATCCATTTTGTGACAGACATCCTTCTTTCCATTCACAAAGGACGGTAGATTCACCAAGTGCCCGAATCCATCAACCACAAGGGCAGAAGCAATAATGACAGTCACCAGACAGCACATGCAACAGACAAGAGGCGTTAGTGATCAGGAATAGCCAAAGCAAACACCAGGCACTTGGCTTCAGGAAGCAGAGGCAAGAAAAGTTCCGCCATTCAGGAAAGCAAGAAATCAGCGCTAAGCGTTACTTACCACTGTAAGCTTTATCATTTAAAAGCGTGGGGGCTTTTATTTACCAGTACTAGAAATGAGTTTGCTGTCAGGAGCCTAAGAGAAAACAAAATCCTAACCAAATTATGTTTAAGAATTAGGTCTCCTGGGGAAAACAACTTGAGTTCCTGAAAAATTTTAGATTTCTGACTTAGTGATCTTAAACTCCCATAGGAATTAAGAAGTATAATTTAAAAATGTAACACTAAAACGTATGTGTATATTTTGTTACTTTTTTTTGCAAAAAGAAAAATAAGAGAGTATCAATATTCATGACACAATTTAAGACCTCCGATTTATAAAATAACGGTTACAACCTTAGCTAAAAACCCTGTGAAATGACCATAGTTGGTTCACGGAATGACATTATGAAATATTTGGTTAATTTTCTATATTTACATATCAAGTAGACAATGTTGGACACAGGATTTAAGTGTAACAAGAGGCTATAGGCAGAAAGAAAGTTATGTTCAGCCAAATCCCTACATTGAGTATCTGATCAGAAAACATGGTGGTCCCGCTCTGCTTGAGCTTGCACGGGCTGTCACTCCACAAGTCTTGGTGATGCAGTCAAGTCGTGCTAGCAGCAACACAAAAGGAACCATGAGAAAAAACAGGGGGTGTGGGGGCAATTAGATGAAGCATTTTCAGGATCCAAAAGGAACTTTGAAAATGTGCTTTCTTGAAACAAAAATACTTAGGGTGTCCGACTAGTAAAAGGCTATTTCTAGTGCACTGGTAGATAAAAGGGTCCTGGCCTCGGGTTAGCATCAGCGGCACCTGCTTTGCTGGTACATCCGCACTTACGTCTGTGATAGTGTTCAGAGCCGTGTCTGCCCCGATGCTGAAATCGGAACCTGGCACATTGTTGGAGACAGTAGCAGGAACCATAACCATAGGGACACAGAACGCCTCATGTTTGTCCCGGGCAGCTGCCAGCTCTAGGAGTCCCAGGTAGGCCTGTCAGATTAAGTCTGTGTGATTGCAGGGCCAAGGGAGGTAGAGGGGGGCGTGGATAGCATGTGGTCGGGAGCGAGCAAGCCCAGGGGTTACACAGTGCACAGGGTACACAGTGAGGAAACCAGGTACCACTAGAAGAACCAACACAGAAGAGTTACAAGCACAGACAAGGACAAGCAGTTTCCTGGGCATAAAGGGGAGAAGGGGTATTAGCATACAGTACTAAGACTAACTCTCTCATCACTTTGAGTCTGGTTATGTGAAGTTCCGATCTTCCTTTAGGTAAATTATTTACGATTTCTATGGCATTCATCCCCATCAAATAGGATGTAAATAAGGACTACAGGTTTTCAAAACAAATCTGAAGAGAAACATTAACCATATAATCTTCCTTTCTAAATCAACTGTGTATTTCAAATAGCAAATATGGAATATCTACAGATTGATAATGAATCTGAAAACATCAAAAGATGTTTCAGCAGAATGGGAAAGCTCCGTTAATTTACTCTATCAGAACTGGGCTAGCCTTGGGCTGCATCTCATTTCCCTACTATTCTGTATTTCAGGGCAACAGGGTTGCTATTAAAACCCCAGTTCCCAAGGAATAGCCATTAAGATGGGGTAAATGTGACACAAACATAGGGCTACCGATCACACCCCCAAAGCCAACAAGCAGGGAAGGAAGCAGAGACACAATAATGTACCTCGAATCCGCCAATGATCAGAAGGGCATTGATATTTTTCGAGTGCATCTGTTCTGCGATCTTCTCCAAGTACTTTCCGGGTAGGGTGCTGAAGACAGACAGACAGACGAAGAGGTAAGAGTACACCCACCAGCTGCCAAGCTTCTTGGAAATCATTCTTTCCACTGCCGGGGTCTCTTCTCCCACCTTCCACCCCTGTCTGAATTCTGTGGTGTGAAAGGTACAGTGGGCAATGGAGGACTCTCCCGCACCTCCATGGTTGACAGCACCAGGACAGTAGAATCCTGGAGAATGATCTCTTAAGGCAGGAGTGGCAAGGTATCAGGTCCCAAAAGAGCATCTTTTTCAAAAGCAGGAGGTCTAGGGACTTAGCTTAATGGTCGCCTAGGTGCAATCCATACCGCTGCAATAAATAAATGAGTAGGCAGGCAGATAGAAAGAGTGCCATTCCAGAAGAATTATCTGGCAGTGTACGCCTGAAATCCCAACATTCTAGGTGGAGGTAGGAGGTTTCCTGAGTTCAAGACCAGCCTGGGCTGCAAGGAACATAGTGAATTCCAGAACAGACTGAATTACATAATGCTCTTTCTCAAAAAGGTAAAAAAGAATTGTACTGGCTCATGAGAAAAAAGAAAATATGCATATAGCTTACAGGTATTAAGAGTTAAGTGTTGGGCTAGAGAGATGGCTCAGCAGTTAAGAGCACCGACTGCTCTTCCAGAGGTCCTGAGTTCAATTCCCAGCAACCACATGGTCGCTCACAACCATCTATAACAGGATCAGATGTCCCCTTCTGGTGTGTCTGAAGACAGCTGCAGTGTACTCATATATATATATTTATATATATATATATATATATATGTATATATGTATATGTATATGTATATATAATCACATATATATATAAATCATATATATATATGTATATATATAAAAATCTTTAAAAATATGAGTTATAAAAAAAAAGTGATTGGCTCATTTACCATTTAAAAAAAAAAGAGTTAAGTGTTTACCCTTGGAAATTTCCATTTTCCAAATTACATACCTTTGCATATATGCACGTGTATATGCCTGTGTATGTATATATTTTATATATAATGTATTTAATATATATTTAAGTATATACAAGTAATATATATTTAATAATATATAATAATATGTAAATTATATATAATATACTACACACACACACACACACACACATATATATATATATATATATATATATATATATATATATATATACCCTTCGTATAGAGAGATATCCATTTATTTTTCTTTAAAACCACATCCACCCACATTCCGCCTCTATACTGTCACCTACTTCAAATGAGAGCCAGTCAACAGGGACATTACCAAGCAACGGAAACTTGTTTATGCCCCATTCTAATGTTTTATCCGACAACCACCCCTAAAACTTCCTTTCATGTATAAAGAAAACACTATATACTTATACTGTTGGTAGACACATGTAAGTTGTAAGATGAAGCTATTCCAATATGGAAAACTGTAGGGAGTGAACATGGCAAACAGGCAAATCTGACAGCTTCAGCGAGCATCTCAAGCTGTCAGCTCATCTCCACCCTGCTCAAGAGCGATGCCCAGGTTGCCTTCCATAAGCACACCGGGGCCGCAGCTGGACAGCCTCTGTGCCAAGGCCTAGGGAGCCTGTCTGCACAACCCCCAGTCTACCGAGGCTTTGCCATACAACGTGCCAACACCATGGCACAGAGACGCGATCCAGAAGGCTGTGGAAGCCACCTGGGGAATCCCCCCCTGTCTAGCTGACACTAGAAGCCCTGATATTGAAGCAAGCAGAAAAGTTGACTTGATTCTTCTCAGACATTAGCCATAGGGACGTAAGAGCCCCAAACCTAAAAATTGCTTCTCTTCCGTATGACAGATGAAGGTACAGTAGTAGCTGGTATGAATACTTGCATCCTGGAAATCACCAATGATAACACGGGGCTGGATCTGATATAAAACACTTTCTTAAAAATGTCTCAATCCCAAGTACTTCCTCCATGGCTTCAGATACATATGTAGCAGAGGATGGCCTTATCTGACATCGATGGGAGGGGAGTCCCTTGGTCCCAGGGAGGTTTGATGCCCCAGCATAAGGGGATGCAGGCGTGGTGGGGTGGGAGAGTGTGAGTGGATGGGGGAGCACTCATACAGGCAAAGGGGAGTGGGGAGGGCAGATGTGGGATGGAGGGTTGGTGGAGGGGGTAACTTGGAAGTGGGATAGCATTTGAGATGTGAACGAATGGAATGAATAATAAAAAAAGAAATTTTAAATTACCGTTTCGTCCCAAGAATGGACCCTCCTTGTCCCGTCCAACCTCCGACATCTCCCCAGCCGATTTCTTTGATCTAGTATTCAAACACAGAGTCAGACAGCTGAGGGGAGGAAGAAAGGCAGACTTGGAAGGCTCTGACAACAGCTTAGGGTTCTGTACGCTCACAGGCTGAGTTCCCACAGAGATAGGGAAGGCGGCAGGTCGGTTTCCAGAACTGCAGGGCTGACTCAGTCAAGGCCTGCCATGCCCTTCTAAGGTTAAACAAAATGCCGAGCTTCAGTGAGAGGCTCCTTCCCTGCCTGTGGGGACCATTCACACCCTAACCCGAGGCGCGTGTCCTGAGTGGACACCTTAGCTGGCCAGAATCTGTCACTGGTAAAGGGGGAAATAAAGAATACCAAATTGGCAAAGATTAAAGCACTTTACCAAAGAAGAAAGGGAGAGATAAAATACAGCTTGGGTAAACAGATGAAGTTTAGTCAACTGGGGGCGATTCCCAGGTTAGGTGAGGCGGGGGCTAAGTTAAGACTCTGGGTCTTCGGGGTTGGGGATTTAGCTCAGTGGTAGAGCGCTTGCCTAGCAAGCACAAGGCCCTGGGTTCGGTCCCCATCTCTGAAAAAAAAAAAGACTCTGGGTCTTCAAGCTTCCAGTCATGTGGTTTTTGGTGAACTTCTTACTATTAATGGATCCTGGTGGGATCTTTAGAAAGTTACAGACAGGGCTGGAGAGATGGCTCAGTGGTTAAGAGCACCGACTGCTCTTCCAGAGGTCCTGAGTTCAAATCCCAGCAACCACATGGTGGCTCACAACCATCTGTAATGGGATCCGATGTCCTCTTCTGGTGTGTCTGAAGACAGTTACAGTGTACTCATATACAAAATAAATAAATAAATCTTTTTTTAAAAAAAAAAAGAAAGTTACAGACATCCCCCAACTTGGCATCTCTAGCTTCAACTCCTCAGGTTCCTGGAGAACCAGCACAGGCTCTACCTTCTTGACTCTCTAAATCCCATTTCTCCCCTTTCACTCGGCCAGCTGAAACACAACAGACTGTGCCAAGCTTTGCCTCATCCGCACATCCGTCCTGAACAAAGTGCATTGTGAGAGACTTCAAAATGGAGTCTGATCCTTGAAGGCATCTCTGTCTGCCACAGTTGCCTCTGACACTTCTTGCAGTAACTGTATAATGTCTTTACAGTCCACCTAGTCCGCTAGCTTCCTGCCTTCGCCAGGCATTGGAAAGAAGATGTACCAGCACGTACAACCCCCCTCCTAAGAGCCTTCCACCTTACTTAGGCAGAAAACCAAATTCCTACGGATACCTGGCTCTTGCTTTCTTCTCCCCTTCTGCTTCCTTTCTCTCTCCCTCCCTAACCCGGCCCTTATATTATTCTAAAACAGGGGCAGATCCAACCCCGGGGTCTTTGTATCACATCATCGGCCTGGAGTGAGCCAATATCCCTCTTGGTTCCCACTTATCCATTAGTGGGAGATCGGCTTCCCATGAGCAGCTGATGCATGAAACTCATGCAGAGCGCTGGGGGCCTGTGGCCTCTTGTAAATATCGATCCAGCTTACTTCCCTCTCTTCTAAGCCAGCGATATGGCTTACTAGTGTAGTCTTACTGTCGTTGCCTCCAAAACATAGAGTCTGCAGAGGTGGGGGTTTAGACCGTCTCGCTCAAACGTGTAATTCCACAGGGTTACAAACCAACCGAGGTATCGACCAGATGCAGTACAAACCACAGCATTTCTGGGTTCAGAGTAGAGACATGCTTCACCATCCTGCTTCAAGTCCTCCATCATGAGAACTGTAGCAGGTGAGTCAATGTTTCTACTCCTTATTTCTCTCATAAGAAAAATGGTAGTAAGACCTTAGACATAGTATAATGTCGAAGGGATTAATACATGCGAACCACATGCTACAAAAGGGAAACAGTGACTGTTCCAGACCTTTGTTGGCCAACCGTTATTCTCCCAATGCTGAGGATAAAACCCTTATATGCTGGGAAAGTATTCTACTGCTGAGCTAGAAACCCAGCATTTTTATTCTTAAGAATTAGAATTATTATTTTTTTAAGGTTTTATTTCATGGAGTTCCGGTGTGTGCTGGTTTGGATGACACGCCAGTGGTTATCAGACCTTGACACAATAGGCTGTGAGGTGGGCATCATTGGATTACTGTGCCTTGGGGCCTGTTGAGAAAAATCTGAAAATACATGACACCCTGAGCTTTATGGAAAGGCTTAGAGTTTAACTTAGGGCAGGGATCCTAAGTGAAAGGTAACCCTTAACCCTCAAATTGGTAATAGGTATAACTACAGCACCAAGAATCCTGATGCTGCGGGGAGGCTGGCCTCCCCAAACGCAATGACATTTTAACTCCCCTGGGGACTCCCGGGAGACTCACTTGGCCATTGGCGAGGCCATCAAAGCCGTCATAGATTGCGAACATCTTGTGGCCCTCTGCAATCCCAACCCGAACAGCGGAGCGCACGGCTGCATTCATTCCGGCGGCAGGTGCCCCTACATTGATGATGGCTACATTGCAATTGCTCTGAAAAGAGAACACGGTAGGGCCAAGTCATCAGACGGGTGCAAGTCCCCACCTGTCGCACATCTATAAGGGGTCATACTATGCCATGTTTTGTAGGAGGTGACCGTGTCAGGATTAAGATCGCAATGGAGAGGTGAAGGTAAGTTTCCAGGGACCCGCACTAGAGGGTTGGTGCGGGGTGGTAGAAAGGATTCCTAGGCCACTCCGGAGACTGGATCATGAATGGGAGCTGGCTACCTACCTTGGGGATCTTGTCATCAGGCTCCTTAATGGCAAGACGCTTGTAGGTGTTCAGGTTGCCCTCAAAACTCCTAAAGAAAAAAGTGACATTGGAGTTTTAATTATGTATGGGTTTGTGAGGTGTCTGTGGGGGCCAGAAGAGGGCACCTGATTCCCCTGGAGCTGGAGTTACGAGCAATTAGGAGCTAAGGCATGTGGGTTCTGGGAACCGAACTTGAGTTGGGCTTGTTGTAACTGCAAAGCTTCAGCCCCGGACTCTTAAATTTTTAGATTATGACTAAGTCTCAATGACCAAACAAGGACGTACATTTCTACTAAGAGTTTCATTCATGATAACTCACCTTCCTCGGAGTTTTACGGCTTCATCAAATCTCCTTTCATCCATTGCTTTCTGTACATCCTGGGTCTTAAAAAAAAAAAAAGAAAAAAGAAAAGAAAAAAATGAATCAAGCCTTCAATGCTCTCTGGGTGGACTTCACAGTTGACCCCATTGCATTGCTCGTGGACCTCAAGCTGACAGCTGACTCGGCTGTGAGGTCAGAGCCCCAAGGAAAGGGAGGTGAAACCTGCTGCTCGTGGATGGTCACAAGATCATAAAGATGATTTCCCCAAAGACAGAGCTCGTGGAAATGTGTCTCTTAAGAAAGTATCTGATTATTCCACAGCCTAGCGCAGACGAGGATAAAGAACAACACAGGTAGCTAGCTCACCACGGAAGACCGCAGAACTCGAGTATGCTTCATGATGGCTGAGAGCAACCGAGGGATTAAGGCAGCCTCAAGACACAGAGCTCAGGGCTGGACATCCTGACCAGCCTCAGTGGACTGCTGGTTCTTAGCAAGAGGCTCTCTGTGGTGGCTGCTTATTAACAAAACCGCCATGATGGTTTGAATACCCACGCAAGATAACAACAAGACAAACTGTTTCACCCGGACAAATCTACTTGTCCGAAGTGAACTCACGAAGCTGCATAGAAAAGTACCGTGCGTGGTTGGGGGTCCTAACC